>NW_024069374.1:0-43535 GCF_009389715.1 Phoenix dactylifera
TACTCGGAGAACACAAACATGCAATTGGATGGTCCGTAACTGATCTGAAGGGGATTGACCCATCCATTTGCATACATCGCATTCACCTAGAAGAAGATGCAAAACCAACCCGTGAAATGCAAAGGAGACTCAACTCAAACATGAAAGAGGTAGTCAAGAAAGAAGTAGTAAAGTTGCTAGATGCCGGAATCATTTACCCTATCTCTGATAGCAACTGGGTGAGTCCGACTCAAGTAGTACCAAAGAAGTCGGGCATTACTGTGGTTGAAAATGCAGAAGGAGAGTTGATGCCCACACGCACGACCACTAGCTGGCGTGTTTGCATTGACTACAGGAAGTTAAACTCCATGACAAGGAAGGACCATTTTTCTTTGCTATTTATTGACCAAATATTGGAAAGGTTAGCCGGTCAGGGTTTCTACTGTTTCCTAGATGGTTATTCTGGATATAACCAAGTGGCCGTGTATCCCGATGATCAAGAGAAAACCACTTTCACATGTCCATTTGGAACATTTGCATATAGAAGAATGCCATTTGGATTATGTAATGCACCTGCGACATTTCAACGATGCATGATGGCAATTTTTTCTGACATGGTAGAAAAATTTCTGGAGGTATTCATAGACGACTTTTCAGTTTTTGGCCCCTCATTCAATGATTGTCTCAATAATTTAGCACTGGTTCTGAAAAGATGTAAGGAGACCAATTTAGTGCTAAGTTGGAAAAAGAGCCATTTCATGGTTCAAGCGGGTATAGTCTTGGGACACATTGTGTCACAAAGGGGTATTGAGGTAGATAAAGCAAAAGTTGATCTTATTTCTAATCTTTCTCCACCCAAATCTGTGAAACAAATCCGTTCTTTTCTTGGCCATGCTGGTTTTTACCGTCGCTTCATTAAAGACTTTAGCAAAATCACTAGGCCCTTGTGCAATCTCCTTACCAAGGATACACCCTTTGTCTTTGATGAAGCATGTAAAGAGGCCTTTGAAAAACTCCGATCTAAGTTGTCTACGGCACTTGTCATACAACCTCCCAATTGGAGCCTTCCATTTGAACTTATGTGTGACGCTTCTGACTATACCATTGGGGCGGTTTTAGGGCAACGGCTAGAGAAGTTACCTCATGTCATCTACTACGCTAGTAAGACACTCTCAGATGCGCAATTGAACTACACCACTACTGAGAAAGAATTACTAGCTATCGTGTTTGCCTTGGACAAGTTTCGATCCTATCTCTTAGGATCCAAGGTTATTGTATTCACTGATCATTCTGCTCTTCGGTACCTCCTTTCAAAGAAGGACACCAAGCCTCGTCTAATTCGATGGATCCTGTTGTTACAGAAATTTAATCTAGAAATTCGTGATAAGAAAGGCACCACAAATGTTGTAGCAGACCATTTGTCTCGAATCCTTCTCGAGCCTTCTCATAGCACTTCCCCACTTCATGACTCTTTTCCAGATGAACAATTGTTTGAGGTACAACAAGTAAAAACACCATGGTTTGCCAACATAGTGAACTATCTTGCCATAGGACGAATTTCCGATCATTGGTCCAAGCAGGACAAGGATCGATTCTTTTCGCAAGTTAAGTTCTACTTTTGGGATGACCCCGATCTGTTTAAGTATTGTCCTGATCAAGTAATTCGTCGATGTGTGCCTGAATGTGAATTTCAGAGTATTCTTGATTTTTGTCATACCCAAGCCTGCGGGGGACATTTTGGAGGTAGAAAAACAGCAGCTAAAGTCTTACAAAGTGGATTTTATTGGCCCTCATTGTTCAAAGATGCTCACAATTTTTGCCAAACTTGTGAGCGATGCCAACGAATGGGTACAATCACCCGTAGAGATATGATGCCACTTAACCCCATTTTAATTATAGAAATTTTCGATGTCTGGGGTATTGACTTCATGGGCCCCTTCCTGCGTTCTTTTGGTTTTGAATACATTCTTGTCGGGGTAGACTATGTCTCGAAGTGGGTAGAAGCAGTTGCTACTAGGACTAATGATCATAAGGTTGTGGTTAAGTTCTTACAAACAAACATATTTAGTCGCTTTGGCACACCCCGAGCTATCATTAGAGATGGGGGATCACATTTCTGCAACCGATCTTTCGAAGCTTTGGTTCGTAAATATTCAATCACCCACAAAGTTGCTACCCCGTACCATCCCCAAACAAGTGGACTAGTTGAAGTTTCCAATAGGGAGATAAAACATATTTTAGAGAAAACAATATGCCCTGATAGAAAAAATTGGTCTCAAAGGTTAAACGATTCTCTCTGGGTTTATCGTACTGCCTATAAGACTCCTATTGGCATGTCTCCATATCGACTGATTTTTGGTAAAGCTTGCCACCTACCGGTAGAACTTGAGCATAGAGCTTTTTGGGCCATTAAAAAGTTTAACTTTGATATGGCAGCAGCTGGTTCTAACCAGAAACTTCAACTGAACGAGCTTGAAGAGTTACGCAATGAGGCATATGAAAATGCCAAAATATACAAGGCAAGGACTAAGGCTTTTCATGACAAATACATTAATCGTAAGTCTTTCGAGCCTAATCAAAAGGTTTGGCTATTCAATTCTAAATTGCGTCTCTTCCCTAGTAAACTTCGCTCTAGGTGGGATGGTTCCTTTTTAGTTAGAAAGGTTTTTCCTCATGGTGCGGTAGAAATTCAGAACATTAGTGATGGTCGTGTCCTGAACGTCAATAGTCAAAGATTGAAACCTTACATAGAGTGTCTTGCAGATGGACAGTTAATTGAATCCCTTGATTTGATGGATCCTATTTATCGGGATAATTAAGGATGCACTGTGTCTGGCTGAAGACGTTAAACTTAGCGCTTGTTGGGAGGCAACCCAATTTTCATAGATCATTTTTGCACATTTTCTTGTCGCATTCTTGTTATTTTCTTTACAGGAGTCCTCATATTGCTGATGCAACTAAGGTAAAATGCTTCTATCCTCCATATGCATCATATTTTCATCCAAAATAAAATAAAATAAAATAATAACAAAAATAATAATATAATATCTCATATTTAATTTAAAAAAATAAAAAAAACACAAAACATTGAGGACAATGTCTGATCTAGGTTGGGGGGTATAGGATTCGAATTTTATCGCATTTTTGCATTTTTTTGAATAAGTTTTTCCCAAAAGAAAAGAAAAAAAAACCTAATTTCTATGCTTTAGTGCTGAAATGATAAACACACAACGTATATAAAATCTAAAAAGCCCAATGACTAGTCAGGAGTAAGTCAATTTGAGTTCTTGTTATTAAAAGTTCTTTTAGTGAGTTGTAAGATAATTTTTACTTTGGAATTTCACAACACACATGGCCTTGCACTTCTAAGGGTTAGGTTCAACATTATGTTGTTAAGTCTAGTAGCTACCTTGAGTCCTGATGAATCATACTTGTCTAATTTACTTTTATCTCAAATTAAAAAAAAGGTGAATTTAGTCAGGTACATCGAAAAGGGCTACCTATTGTCAAAGATCAGCGGGCTTGTGATGATGAACCTGAGCATAGGTCCGTAGGGGAGTCTTGATGCCCAACACCTTATGCCATCTGGTGTGGGAGTGTTGACTGAATGCTCGCTACACAGAGGAATCATTACAAGAGTAAAAATGCGTAATTTATAAATATAAAATTAAAAAAAAAAGCAAAAGAGAAAATAATATTGACCTTGAAAAAGACGATAGTGTGAAAGCCATCGTTGTAAAAATTCGAGTAAACTAGAATATTACAGATAAAGCCCATGAGGTATTAAAGTAAATATCTACAACTCTCGAAATCCTGCAAGATAGGATGATTTTGAATCAGTGATTAGGTCTTATCTGACCAATTCTTGGAAACTACTAGCTTTAGCAGTATTTTGGGGGATCTAAAGTCTTAGCTTGTGTATGGTCCAGATATCGCCGAGCACCCAAGTATAAATGAGTCTTACAACTCCCTAACGGAAACTTAATAACTTCAACTTAAGTTGCGTACTGACCTAGGATTTGGGCTGACTTAGTAATTAAAACTTTATGTGCTTTTGAAATTCTTGGCATTAATGCATTTGAAATTAGATTTTATAAAATAATAAAATAAATTCTTTCGACAGCAGTTTGTGGGTATCTGAGCCGGAAACCCTTACGAGACAAAACTCGTCCACTAGGGCCACCTAGGGGTTTAAAGCCTTATTGCATACGGTAAATGCAATCGCAATTCCTGCGAAAGTGAGTTAATTTCTTTTTCTATTTTTGCTTGAGGACTAGCAAAATGTAGGTTGGGGGGTGTGATAAGTACTAAATAATGCATAAATTAACCTCTTCCTCATAGCACTTATCATTATTTTAATTCACATATTTTCTAAATTTAACTAAAAAAATGTATTTTCTTCCTCATTTCATTTTAAATAAATATTCAAGTTTCTTTTTATTGGTCGAGTCTAATGTATGCAGGTCGCATTTGCAGCTGAACCCATGTCCACGTCATCCTCCCCTGTGTTAGCTTCAACCAATCTGAGTCCCTTTCTTTAGCCCGAAACCAAGATAGAGCCGAGTCCTAAAAATCCAGCCTTGCTTCCTTACCCGAATCCCAGCATCTCCCCCCTGCTCAAATGATCCCAACTCAATCCCACGTCATCCCCTCGTTCCCACGTTTTTGCTTCGGAACAGAGCAGAGATCATATCAACGCTCACCATCCGCATGAGATCCCTCTCATCTTCACCCGGATTCTTCCCAGATTTCCTCCGCATTCTTCCTTGCTTCGAAACAGAATTCCAGCTTCCAGAACCATACGCGTCTTCCATCCAAACTTCTTCCGGATTGATCCAAACTCCATGCTCCCCACGACCAAGCTCCCATCCACGTCACTGTTCGACCCACCTTCTAGATTTCCCCAGCCGCATCTCAACCGGATGAGCTTCATCCTTGCGAGTTTCACGGCATCCAAACATCCCCTGTTTCACGTTCAATCCCGTTCGCAAATCAAGCCAAACTCCCTCCCATTCTTAATTCTCCAGCGAATCCTTGCCATCCGAGCCCCAAGGATCATCATTCAAGCCTTATACGAATCCTCTGTTCCCTGCTAATTCTAGAACTCATCCTTCTTCTCTCAGATCTCCCACGAACAGAACCAAGCCATTCCGCGATTCAGCCTCATCCTCTTCTCCGAATCATATCCATCATCCACGGATTCTCTCATCTTCATCCCATCATCCGCATCACCCTCATTCGCTTCCTCATCTTTGAATTAACTCCCCTGTTTCACGCATCCAGCTTCTCCTCCACGTTCCGGATTAGATCACATCTCCCAGCACCTCATCCATGGACGTAATCCATCCTTCCGCATTCGAGTATCCCGCAATCTATTCTCATCGTGTGGCCATCCGGATCAGCATCCCGATTCTTCCGGCATCTCCACATAGCCATGAGTCCCATTCCCATGAATCAGCCATCAGCCGTATCCACCAAGCTTCAAACGCATCCTCTGTTTCATCGGAACCGAACCATCCCAAGCTTCATCCCGAAGCCCCTGCATCCCAGAATCCCAGCAACCTATCTCAGCCGAGAACACATCCCATGTTTATCTTCATCCCAACCCGGATAAGTTTGGATTAGCTTCAAACTTCCAGCCATATCTCCCACGGATGAGGTCCAAGCTCTTCCACGCTCATCTCCTCTCAACCTCCTTCGGATCAGATCAACTTCCACGACCTTATCCTCCCATTCGGATCAGCCACAGAAGAAGGAAGGAGAGAGGAGGAGAGGGGGCTGCGAAAGCTATAAAAGGAGGAGGCTTCACTTCGGTTCGGTTCAAGCCCGCTCAGAGGAATTCTCACGGGAAGAAGAGGAAAGGAGAGATAATACTTTGGGTTTTTTTGGGAATGACTTCCCAAAAAGGAAAAAATATAATGAATTGCTAGGAGAGAGAGACCCAGGGAAGTGAGGAAGAAAAGAAGAAATGGGAGCCCACGGCTGTGCCACTACTGCTGTTGCTCACGACTCCATGGAAGGCTGATCTTCTCTCTAGGGTCGGATGCAGCCCTAGCAAAGGGAACACGGGTTTTATATTTTTGATTTATATTCTTGGGGTTGTATGAACCTATTGTTTTTTAATGAATATCTTCTTTTATTTCATGTTTAATTTCTGTGATTTTAAATATGAAATTTATACAACTGCTCTTCATGATCATTGAAGTAAAAATAAGATAGTTCATGCTTAAGGAAGATGCGATGTGCTGCCACCTTAGATTAGGGTAGACATTTCATGCTAACTAAAGATGGACTATACCTAAATTACTTGGGTAAATTTTTATCTGAATGCTTATTAGGCTTGTAGCCAATTTGCATGTTAATCCAAGAATAAATTAAAATACAAATAACCCTTGTTCCGATGTTAGTGGTGAATTCTTGCCCTAGGTTCTCCCAAACCGATATTCCTTTTAATTGCATTTTCTTTTATTAAATTATTTAGTTCAATAGTCTTCCTAAACTTTCTTTTTAAATATTTTTTTTAAGAAAACAACTATACCCCAATCTCTGTGGATCGATACCCGTAATCACTATTCTACCAGATACGTGCTATTGCGATGGTCTTTAAAATTGACTATCAATTTTTGGCGCCGTTGCCGGGGATTGTTAGTATAGTTGTTTTTCTTTTCATATATGTAAAAAAAAAAACTTTAAAAAAATATATATATCTCTAAAATAAAATAAAAATATTTTCTATTTTTGTTACTTTAATTACCCCCTTTCTTCTCTCTTACTAATTTTTGGTTTTTCTTTTGGGTATTATTTGATCAGGAATCGAAGAGGAAGACAGGGACAATCAAAAAGGGAACTGCTGGAGAAGGAATGCTGTAGAGGTTTGCCTAAAAATAAAAAAAAAATTGCTAGGGAAATTCTTTTTGGTAACATCTGAACCTTTCTTATTTAAATTGATTCCCAGTTTGCTTGAAATATTGTGGTGATTGTTTGATTTTAATTTCAGTAAAAGTGTGAATGTATGCCTGATACACATACACCAATTAATCCGCACATAGTAAGGGCAATCTCCCCAACAAGATAAGAACTGGATTTCATCACCAGATTCTTGCCCAAATTAGGTGAATCAATTTTCACATAGCTATCATTTTAATTAAAATCAATTAGACGTTGGCCCCTAGGGACATTCGAGCTCAATAGGACGAAGATCACCGAAAGTTGCACCAATTTCGCTCTTGGCTCAGTTGATGTCTAGGCAAGCTTTGTCCCAAGGAAGACAGTTCATCTGTTCGAGGCAAGTGGTTTTTAAGTGGGACCTTTGCAACGCATCGTGACCCCCCCACTTACCTGGGAGCTTACCTGGTCAGCTCAGTCATTAGACCGGATTGGAGGCTTAGGTGCCCTCTTCAAACCAGTTAGGAGCTGTCTAGTGATTTTAGGGTGAACATAAGGAATTGTGTTTTTTCTTTTTAGTGCATGCTTGACTGTACTGATCAGAGGAGTCTTAGTGTATGCTAGGGTGTCGTTCCAGATCTCCTGAATTAGTACCTTTTGACTCTGAAATAGAGCGTTCTATTAGGGCCCTTCGAGCCGAAATCCGCACTTATAGAACCCTAGGATCTGCTTCACCTATCAAGATGGCTGAAGAACAACCCAAGCTGTTAAAGGAGTACTTCACTCCTTCCATTTATACCTCTCCATCTTGTATCCGACTACCTGATACCACTGCTGCTGTACAGTTTGAGATTAAGTCTAGTGTCATCCAAATGCTTCCCTCTTTTTATGGACTTAACAATGAAGATCCATACAAACATTTAGATGAGTTCCTTGAGATCTGCACCACTGTAAAAATTCAAAACTTCACTGATGACGCTCTGAAACTTAGGTTATTCCCTTTTTCTCTTAAGGATAGAGCTAAGCAGTGGCTCCATTCATTAGAAGCTAATTCCATTCTTTCATGGGTTCAAATGCAACATGAATTCCTAAAAAAATATTTTCCCATAGGAAGAACAAACCAATTTAGGCGTGCTATCACGAGCTTCTCCCAATCTGACGGAAAAGAATTTCATGAAACTTGGAAAAAATTTAGAGATTTACTCCGGAAATGCCCGCATCATCAAATACCCAAGTGGCAATTAGTGCAATGCTTTTATGACGGACTGTCCGAACGAAATCGTCAAATGGTTGATGCTTCTTGTGGGGGTACTTTCATGCTTAAAAGTGAACATGAGGCATGGCAATTGTTTGAGAACCTTAATGAAAATTCCCTCCACCATGCCTCCACCGCTCGTCAAGCACCCCCGAGTTCTCAAAGAAAAGGAACAATATATGAAGTTAGCCAGTCCATAGGTCTATCTGACAAAGTAGATGCACTATCCCGCAAGTTGGACCAGCTAATGTCTAGAGAACAGCTCCCAAACTTTTCCCAAGCACAAGTGTGTGCTCTCTGTTCTAGTCCATCTTATACTATTTTTGAGTGCCCTTCGGCAGCACAATTTTCTGAATTTATGCAAGAACAAGTAAATGCTGCCCAAGCACAGTCCCGACCGGGTAATGATCCGTATTCTAACACTTATAACCCGGGGTGGCGCAACCATCCAAATTTCTCTTGAAAGCAGCAGACTTCCAATACCTCCCAGCCTTATTCCCAAAACTTTCAACCGTTCCAGAATGTTCATCCAAACCGTCCTCCTACTCACTATTCATAATTTTAACATGTCCCTCCTCCAGCACCCCAAAGAGATATGGCTTTTGAGCAAAAAGTTTTGACTGCCCTTCAAGAACTCGAAGCCAATACACAATTGTTGCACTCCTATACCCAGTCTATTGCCAAATTAGAAACCCAGCTGAGCAGCTAGCGAGTGCACTAAATAAAAGAGAGGAAGGCAAGCTTCCAAGCCAACCAGTGAGTAACCCGAGAGGGCAGTACATGGCTCAAGAGACTCACCTGAATGATGTTCACCATGAACAAGCTAATGCCATGACTACCTTAAGAGGCAGACGCGTAGTGGACAATAAGGTTGGAAAAAAAGAACATAAGAAAAATGAAGACAAGAGTATGATTGTGCCTAACGGGAATCCAAACACTTCCTTGTCTCCATCTAGTCCAGTATCGACCACACCTTTTACACCGAAGGCTCCTTTCCCTCAGTGTCTGAATACACCTTCTTCCTTTGGCAAGAAAGGAACTTCGTTGGAAGAAATAATGGAGGTATTCAAACAAGTCAAAATCAACCTCCCTCTCCTTGATGCCATAAAACAAGTTCCATCGTATGCCAAATTTCTCAAAGACCTTTGTACCCAGAAACGAAAATCTAGGACACATATGCCTAAAAAGGTCTTCCTAACTGAACAAGTGAGCTCCATCCTCCAGCACAAAACCCCTCCTAAGTTCAAGGATCCTGGTGCACCTACCATCTCTTGTGTGGTAGGAGACCATTCGATTGATCGTGCACTATTAGATTTAGGGGCAAGCGTTAATCTTCTTCCTTATTCAGTCTATGAGAAGTTCAGATTAGGTGAACTAAAGCCTACTTCGGTGTCCCTGCAATTGGCTGATCAATCTGTCAAAATACCACGAGGAACAATTGAAGATGTCCTAGTCAAGGTAGATAAATTTTATTTTTCAGTTGATTTTATCATCCTTGATATGGAACCTGTGCTGAACCTTAAGAAACAGATCCCTATGATTCTCGATCGTCCCTTCCTAGCTACAGCCAATGCATATATTAACTGTAGAACTGGGGTGATGGATATATCTTTTGGAAACATGAAAGTTAAACTAAATGTATTCCATGCCTCTGATCAACCTGCAAGGGAAGATGAGTGCTTCCTAGTTGACAAAATGGACGATCTTGTAGAAGAAGCACTTCCCTATATTCTGGCAGATGACCCTTTGGAAGCATGTTTAGCCCATTTTGACATTGATAATTTTGATTTAAACAAGGCCATAGAAGACGTCAATGTCCTACTTGACAATCCGTCTTCCACAAATTCTCATCCTTAGCATATCCGATATGAACCTCTTCCTACCCTTTCTAGTACGCCACAGTGCCCTTCCATCGAGTCCCCTCCCAAACTTGAGCTAAAGCCACTTCCGGTAAACCTTAAGTATGCTTTTCTAGGACCCGAAGATACCCTACCTGTAATCATTGCGGCTGACCTGTCTGACAAACAGGAGAGTCAACTTTTGAGTGTACTCGGAGAACACAAACATGCAATTGGATGGTCCGTAACTGATCTGAAGGGGATTGACCCATCCATTTGCATGCATCGCATTTACCTAGAAGAAGATGCAAAACCAACCCGTGAAATGCAAAGGAGACTCAACCCAAACATGAAAGAGGTAGTCAAGAAAGAAGTAGTAAAGTTGCTAGATGCCGGAATCATTTACCCTATCTCTGATAGCAACTGGGTGAGTCCGACTCAAGTAGTACCAAAGAAGTCGGGCATTACTGTGGTTGAAAATGCAGAAGGAGAGTTGATGCCCACACGCACGACCACTAGCTGGCGTATTTGCATTGACTACAGGAAGTTAAACTCCATGACTAGGAAGGACCATTTTCCTTTGCCATTTATTGACCAAATATTGGAAAGGTTAGCCGGTCAGGATTTCTACTGTTTCCTAGATGGTTATTCTGGATATAACCAAGTGGCCGTGTATCCCGATGATCAAGAGAAAACCACTTTCACATGTCCATTTGGAACATTTGCATATAGGAGAATGCTATTTGGATTATGTAATGCACCTGCGACATTTCAACGATGCATGATGGCAATTTTTTCTGACATGGTAGAAAAATTTCTGGAGGTATTCATGGACGACTTTTCAGTTTTTGGCCCCTCATTCAATGATTGTCTCAATAATTTAGCACTGGTTCAGAAAAGGTGTAAGAAGACCAATTTAGTGCTAAGTTGGAAAAATAGCCATTTCATGGTTCAAGAGAGTATAGTCTTGGGACACATTGTGTCACAAAGGGGTATTGAGGTGGATAAAGCAAAAGTTGATCTTATTTCTAATCTTCCTTCATCCAAATCTGTGAAATAAATCCGTTCTTTTCTTGGCCATGCTGGTTTTTACCGTCGCTTCATTAAAGACTTCAGCAAAATCTCTAGGCCCTTGTGCAATCTCCTTGCCAAGGATACACCCTTTGTCTTTGATGAAGCATGTAAAGAGGCCTTTGAAAAACTCCGATCTAAGTTGTCTACGGCACCTGTCATACAACCTCCCAATTGGAACCTTCCATTTGAACTTATGTGTGACGCTTCTGACTATGCCATTGGGACGGTTTTAGGGCAATGGCTAGACAAGTTACCACATGTCATCTACTACGCTAGTAAGACACTCTCAGATGTGCAATTGAACTACACCACTACTGAGAAAGAATTACTAGCTGCAGTGTTTGCCTTGGACAAGTTTCGATCCTATCTCTTAGGATCCAAGGTTATTGTATTCACTGATCATTCTGCTCTTCGGTACCTCCTTTCAAAGAAGGACACCAAGCCTCGTCTAATTCGATGGATCCTGTTGTTACAGGAATTTAATCTAGAAATTCGTGATAAGAAAGGCACCACAAATGTTGTAGCAGACCATTTGTCTCGAATCCTTCTCGAGCCTTCTCATAGCACTTCCCTACTTCATGACTCTTTTTCAGATGAATAATTGTTTGAGGTACAACAAGTAAAAACACCATGGTTTGCCAACATAGTGAACTATCTTGCCATAGGACGAATTTCCGATCATTGGTCCAAGCAGGACAAGGATCGATTCTTTTCGCAAGTTAAGTTCTACTTTTGGGATGACCCCGATCTGTTTAAGTATTGTCCCAATCAAGTAATTCGTCGATGTATGCCTGAATGTGAATTTTAGAGTTGAGGATGATAGTGTTATTTTGATGATTAACAAGCAATTATCTAGAGTATGTTATAAGTTAAATCGATACTTCATTTATAAGTCTATTACTCTCAGTATATTTGGATAAATTGATATAGATACATTTCATTGTTTATTTGAATGAATCTAACCTTGAGATGCAGCAAAGTGTGGATTGAGTCGACCCAAAGGATGATTGGGTCGACCCCGGCACATCAAGAAAGCATTTGGCACACTTCTGCAAAAATGGCATAAATGAACAGTGAGTTGGGTCGACCCAAGGAAAGCATGAGTCGACCCAAACATCAAGATCCTCAAACAGAAGACAGAAAATGGTTCTCTGGATTTACTGAGAGGGTCGACCCAAGATATAGTTGAGTCGACCCAAGCTTGAGTCGACCCAAACCCTGAGAGGGTCGACCCAAAGGCAAGACAGAATAGAAGACAGAAAAGGTTCTCTGGAAACCCTGTTAGGGTCGACCCAAGAAGAAGTTGAGTCGACCCAACTGAACCTTGAGTCGACCCAAAGAAAGGTTGGGTCGACCCAAGTGAAGGAAGGCTGAATTTCAAGTTTCTGTGGATTCTGAGAGGGTCGACCTAAGGAATGTTTGAGTCGACCCAAGTGAAAGTTGGGTCGACCCAAGGACAGGTTGAGCCGACCCAAACACGGGCAGAAGCATAACGGCTAGTTCTGCAGATGTACTTTTTGTCCTTCCAACAGTGAGTAACGGCTAGTTTTTGAATTCTAACCATTGGGGCTTGTCCAATGGAGGTAGGAAACTATTTAAAGGGGCACTATTCATCAGATAGAACATCCTTTCCAAAGAATATCAAAGTGTATACAAGAAAGAGAAAGTGCCCTAATCTTCTTCATCCAAGTGCTTCATTCAAGAATCAAAGAAAGGGGTTGAGCAGATTCAAAGAGTCATCAAGAGCTCCATCCTCCCTTGAAGAGTGAAGCATCCTTGACAAAGAAGAGAGAAGTCACTACAAGCGATAAATACTTTCTAAACTCTTCTTTGTAGATTATATTGTTTTATTTGCTCATCTAGGAGTTTAAATCTTCTTTCTTTATTTGTTAAACTACTTGTAAAGGTTGGTTGGTTAGCCCGCAAAACCAACGGAATAGGTTGATTGGTGAACCCGGAAAACCAATTGTAAAGGTTCGTTGGTGAGCCCGTAAAACCAACAAAGGTTCGTTGGTGAGCCCGTAAAACCAACATAGGTTTTTGGTGAACCCGGAAAACCAAAGTGTAAAGGTTCGTTGGTGAGCCCGTAAAACCAACAAAGGTTCGTTGGTGAGCCCGTAAAACCAACATAGGTTTTTGGTGAACCCGGAAAACCAATGTGTAAAGGTTTTTGGATTGTGAGCCCGAAAAACAATCCAACTGTAATCTGCGGGATTATAGTGAATTCCCAAGGGGTCGCTTGGGGAGTGGACGTAGGTGCTAAGGAGAGCACCGAACCACTATACTTCTTGTTGTTTGTATTGTGATTTGTTTAGGTTTACTAACTCATCATTTAACACAAGTAAGATAGTTAAAAGTAAAAGAAACCAATTCACCCCCCCTCTTGGCTTGTCACCTTGGGCAACAAGTGGTATCAGAGGAAGGTGCTCCAATAGTACTCATTGATCTCACAATCAAGAGTTAAAGATCATGACAACCCAAGTGGGATGTTCTATGAGTGCGGGGCAATCCACAAATAGACCACCTCTATTTAATGGCACAAACTACACATATTGGAAAGCTAGGATGATGATATTCATTCAAGCTTTAGACTATGAATTATGGTACATCATTACTAGAGGGCCTCACACATCCACACTTAATATAGAGGGCACTATCATACCCAAACCAGAAATGGATTGGAATGAAAGTGATAGAAGATTGGCACAGTTAAATGCAAAAGCTATAAATGTACTTTATTGCTCATTAGATGTAAGTGAATTTAATAGAATATCTACTTGCATCTCTGCTAAAGAAATTTGGAACAAACTTGAGGTCACTCATGAAGGGACCAATCAAGTTAAGGAGACAAAAGTAAACATATTAGTACACAAGTATGAATTGTTTAAAATGGAATCTA
This sequence comes from Phoenix dactylifera, assembly GCF_009389715.1. NCBI lineage: Eukaryota > Viridiplantae > Streptophyta > Magnoliopsida > Arecales > Arecaceae > Phoenix > Phoenix dactylifera. Next base: position 13,931 of record NW_024069374.1, read on the forward strand.
CTGAGTCCATAACTGATATGTTTACTCGTTTTACTGAAATTACAAATGGGCTTAAGAGTTTAGGAAAGTCTTACACTAACTCTGAATTGGTGCGAAAAATTTTCAGGTCTCTACCAAGAATTTGGGAGGCCAAGGTAACCGCAATTCAAGAAGCTAAGGACCTCAACACACTGCAATTAGAGGAGCTTCTAGGATCACTCATGACCCATGAGTTGACAATGAGGCAAAATTCGGAAGATGAGGTTAAGAGAAGAAAGCCCATTGCCCTAAAGACTACCACCCCTAAACAACAAACTGAATCGGAAGATTCAGATGATGATGATGAATTTGATGAAGAAGGGATGGCTATGCTTGGAAGAAAATTCAAAAAATTTATGAGAGGTAAGAATAGATTTTATAGAAAGAAACCCTTCCTCAAAGGTAGCTCAAGCAAAGAAAAGGGTAAGGACAAAGAAAAGAAAAAAGAAACTCCTATTTGCTATGAGTGTAACAAACCCGGGCATTATAAGATAGATTGCCCAGATTTGAAATGGATGGCAAGAAAACTGAAAAAGAAGAACTTCATGGCTGAATGGAGTGAAAGTGAGGAGTCAAGTTCGGAAGAGGAAGATCATCAAGAGACGGCCCAAATGTGTCATATGGCCAATGACGATGAGGTAGATTCTGAACTTGACTGTGATTTTACTGTTGATGAATTGCATGATGCATTCTTAGAACTCATGGAAGAACATAAGAAACTAATCAATAAAAATAAAATTCTAAAAGAAGAAAATCAATCTCTTATCCAAGATAAGTTAAAACTGTCTCATAACTATGAAACATTAAGTAGGAAGCTTACAAATGAAACCAAGAATCTAATTGCTGAAAACATCAAGTTAAAAGAAGATGCTAAAAAATATAAATCCTTGGTAGATAAATTTACACTTAGCTCTACCAAATTAAATATGATTCTTGATAGTCAAAAAGCTGTATATGATAAGGCTGGATTAGGATATAAGACAAATAGGAAACAAAAATTCTTAAAGAACATTTTTGTAAAAGCTAAAAGTGAAAATATTACTTGTCATTGCTGCAATAAATTAGGACATAGAGCATATGAATGTAACTATAGAAAGTCCAGTCATAACAAATTAAGTAATAATCAAAAGATTAAATTCAAGAAAGTTTGGGTTCCAAAAGGAACATCAAGTACTAACCCTAAAGGACCCAACATAGTTTGGGTACCTAAAGCTCTTTCTTGATCTTGATTGCAGGGGTGTCTTGCAGCTGATAAAGTAGAAAAACGATGGTATCTAGATAGCGGCTGTTCAAGACACATGACCGGTGACGTAGATCAATTTGTCACCTTGGAATCAAAGAAGGGTGGAGTAGTAACCTATGGAGACAATGGTAAAGGGCATATCATTGGAAAGGGTAAAATTTTCATTACTCCATCTATTTTTATAGAAAATGTCTTATTAGTTAAGGGGTTGAAACATAATCTGCTTAGCATAAGTCAATTTTGTGATAAAGGGTTTAAAGTCACATTTGAAGCATCTGTATGCATAATCACAAATCCTAAAGATAATAGCATTGTACTTGTAGGACAAAGGCAAAGAAATATTTACTTGGTAGATCTTCATGATTTAGGCAAGAAAAATGGATTATGCTTAATTACTAATGAAGAAAAGAGAAATGAAACAAGTTGGCTTTGGCATCGTAGACTAGGACATGCTAGTATGGAATTAATCTCAAAACTAGTCAAGAAGGAATTAATAAAGGATGTGCCAAAATTGATTTTTGAAAAGGACAAAATCTGTGGACCATGTTCATTGGGAAAACAAACTAAATCATCTTTCAAATCAAAGAATATAGTATCAACAACTAGGCCTTTTGAACTCATACACATGAATTTATTTGGACCCACTAGAACTGCGAGTCTAGGAGGGAAGAAGTATGGACTAGTTATTGTTGATGATTTTTCAAGATATACATGGGTTTGATTTTTGGCACATAAGAATGAAGCATTTTCAGAATTCTTGAAACTATATAATAATATCATAAATGAAAAGAAACTCACCTTAGTAGCAATTCGAAGTGATCATGGTACTGAATTTGAAAATCAACACTTTGAAGAATTTTGTACTAAAAATGGTATTTCACATCAATTTTCAGCACCTAGAACGCCTCAACAAAATGGGGTTGTTGAAAGGAAAAATAGGACATTGGCAGAAATGGCACGCACGATGTTGTGTGAGTCAAATCTTCCAAAGTACTTTTGGGCTGAAGCTATAAGCACTGCTTGCCATATTCTAAATCGAGTTTTAATACGACCAATAACCAAGAAAACTCCTTATGAACTTTGGAAGAATAAGAAACCAACTGCTAAATATCTTAAAGTATTTGGATGTAGATGTTTCATCTTAAACAATGGCAAGGAGGATCTAAGTAAATTTGATGCCAAGTCAGATGAAGGTATCTTCTTAGGATACTCCACATCTAGTAAAGCATACAGAGTATTCAATAAAAGAACTCTAGTAGTGGAAGAGTCAGTCAATATTTTATTTGATGAGTCTGATAGTGAGTCTGCTAGGAAAGAAAATATTGTTGATGATGATACAGAAATTATCGACTTTGAAAAGTTGAATATTGATGACGTGCCAATTCAAGATAAGGGAGATGATTGCGTGCCACCACAATCCCAAAGCTTGCCAAAGGAATGGAGGTATGCATATGGACACCCTAAAGACTTAATCATTGGTGATCCATCTCAAGGGGTAAGAACTCGATCATCTCTTAGAAACTTAAATGATTATCTTGCTTTTGTTTCACAATTAGAACCTAAGACTTATGAAGAAGCTGAAAAAGATACTAATTGGATAAATGCCATGCAAGATGAATTAAATCAATTCAAAAGAAGTAATGTATGGACATTAACTGAAAGACCAAAGCATAACTCAGTAATTGGAACAAAATGGATATTTAGAAATAAATTAGATGAAAATGGGTTAGTTATAAGAAATAAGGCTAGACTTGTAGCTAAGGGATACAATCAAGAAGAAGGAATAGATTTTGATGAAACATTTGCTCCTATAGCTAGATTAGAGGCCATTAGACTACTTCTAGCATTTGCATGTTTCATGGATTTCAAATTGTATCAAATGGATGTAAAAAGTGCATTCTTAAATGGTTTTATTGAGGAAGAAGTATATGTAGAGCAACCTCCTGGTTTTGAGAATCATGAATTGCCAAATCATGTGTTTAGACTACATAAGGCATTATATGGATTAAAGCAAGTACCTAGGGCTTGGTATGATCGATTAAGCAAATTTCTGCTTAATAATGACTTTAGTAGAGGAAATGTAGATAAAACACTATTTCTCAAAAGAAAGGACAAAAATCTATTAGTGGTACAAATATATGTAGATGACAAATCTTTGGTGCCACAAATGATACTCTTTGCAAAGAATTTGCTGATTTAATGCATGGAGAATTCGAAATGAGCTTGATGGGAGAACTAAGTTTCTTTCTAGGATTACAAATCAAACAAACTAAAGAAGGCATTTTCATTCATCAAACTAAGTATACAAAGGAAATACTAAAGAAGTTTGGGAATGAAAATCATAAGGGAGTAGGTACTCCAATGAATCCTACTAGTAAGCTAGACAAAGATGAAAAAGGAAAGAGTATTGATATTAAGCTTTATAGAGGACTAATTGGATCCTTGCTCTACCTTACTGCTAGTAGACCAGACATCGTATTTAGTGTAGGAATATGTGCTAGATACTAATCAGATCCTAAGGAGTCACATTTAAGTGCTGTTAAAAGAATCCTTAGATATTTAAGAGGAACTACAAATATTGGATTATGGTACTCTAGAGACTCTTGTCTAGATTTGCTTGCATACTCAGATGCTGATTTTGCTGGATGCAAATTAGATAGGAAAAGCACAAGTGGCACATGTCAATTCTTAGGAAACAACTTAGTATCATGGTTTAGCAAAAAGCAGAATTCAGTGGCACTGTCAACAGCTGAAGCTGAATATATAGCTGCTGGTAGTTGTTGTGCTCAAGTACTATGGCTTAAGCAACAACTAGAGGACTATGGAGTTAAGCTAGATAATATTTCTATTAAGTGTGATAATACTAGTGCCATCAATCTTACTAAAAATTCGGTTCAGCACTCTAAAGCCAAACACATAGAAATACGATATCATTTTATTAGGGATCATGTGCAAAATGGAAACATATGTATTGAGCATATATGCACTGAAAAACAATTAGCCGACATATTCACAAAACCATTGAGTGAAGATAGATTCTGCACGCTAAGGAGGGAATTAGGCATATGTGATCCTTTTTATTGAAGAAATATAAAAGGGAGCAAGTAGTCTCATGATACATTCCTCCAATTTCTAAAAATCCATGAAACATGAGTCAAACTTGTCATCTATAGATTCCTTACTCATGTATCATTGTCCCAGAAAGAATTTATAAGGATTGGAAGCAAGGAAAATTTTTAGAAACAAAAAGGAAGAGAAAAGAAAAATTCTGCACTTGGGTCGACCCAACTTTGAGTCGACCCAAGAAATTTCTTGAGTCGACCCAACGTCGGGACCCCACTGTTAAAAGGGGGACCCGAGAGCTCTATTAGGGCACTGTTTGCCCTTGTCCTCTTCTGAATACTCTATTCCCCACTCTCCAAACTCCTCCAAACATCTCCAAACAGTAGATTACCTTAAGATCTTGGAGAAATAGGACCCAAAAGAGCCGTAGCCAAGAGATCCGGAAGAGTCTCACGGATCCAACGTGAGGAAAGACAAGCTACGGAGCCATCTACAGTGTCTCCACAACGTGAGGCACGTGCCGAGCCACCTCCTCCTCCTTCCCCCTCAGTTATACTTGCAAGATTTGCGGGGAGACCGGTTACAATGGAGAGAAGGATCCATTCCGAGTTCTTTGATCAAGAAGGGTTTAGGTTGAGGGAATGGATCCAAAGGCAAGGTTGGGAGTATCTTTGCTCTCTAGATGTGATGATCTACCCCGGATTAGTTCGGGAGTTCTATGCCTTCCTTAAAACTGGAATGGGAGGGCTTGTTTCGGAAGTTCGAGGAGTTAGGGTTCGAGTTTCCGAGGAAAGTTTGAGTGAGCTACTTCATCTACCCTGCGAAGGAGCCACTCCGGAAAAACCAGAAAACAAGATGAGAGCTCTGCAGTTGATTATGGAAAATGAGGGCTTTGACTTCTTAGAAAAGGTAATAGCAAGCTCTTTATCTGCTGAAATGAGATTATTGCTTAGTATCATAAATAGAATTTTATTTCCAAAGAGCGGGAGATTCGATCGCATCACAGAGCGAGATTTAGTAGTGATGGAGTATATTATTCAGGGTATTCCCCTGAATCTCCCGGCCATGATACTGAAGCAGATGAGGAAAGTGATCTGCAACTCCAGAGTATCCCTACCTTATGGTATGATACTCACTTTGGTTTTTTGACAGCACGACATATCTGTCGAGGGGGAGGTATCCAGGCATCTGCTTCATACTGACACATAGACTGCACGGACACTTATACGTATGGGTTATGAGAAAGTGAACGGGCAGTGGATTCATACTGGAGCAGGGATTCAGGGTGAGGCACCAGAGGGTGAGGCAGAGGATGATGCACCAGATATTGGAGACCCTATCCCTGAGGATGAGGAGCATATGGATCATCCTACTGTACCTTCCGAGGCTGGACCATCGTCATCTGCTCCTCCGAGAGATACAGATGAGTTCTGGAGTAGGATGACTGAGATTATGACAGCTCAGGCCAGGACCATCACTGACGGGCTGACGAGCAGATTGGATATTATGTCAGCTCAGGCGAGGACTGTCACTGATGGGCTGACGAGCCGACTAGACATCATGACTGCGGAGATCAGTGATCTGAGGCAGCAGGTAGGAGCACTCCAGAGAGAGAGAGAGACCCATGGACCTTCTGTGCCACAGGCTGCTGAGTCAGAGATATCGGCACAGAGTCATCCAGCTCGTCGTGCTCCACGCCAGACACAGTCTCACCAGGCTCGACCTCCCCTCGCCACGTACACTAGGAGGATGAGGACTAGATCCCAGCCATTAGATACTCCCTAGGCTGATATTAGCATTTCTGGTTAGAGCCTAGGCTAGATATCTAGTTCTCATATGTATTTTGCTTTTATCATGTATGTTTAAACTTTGATTAAGAAACATTGTATCTGTTTTTGTTTTTGGGCATGAATGTACTAAAATGTTCCTATTTTGATCAATGAAGTTTGAATGCTTGTTATTTATTGTGTCTTTTCCCATGCATCTATTTGATGATAACAAAAAGGGGGAGAAGTAAAGAAAGAGTAATGTAATAGGGGGAGAAGTAAAGACAGAGTGATAAGAGAAGTAAAGAAAGAAGGAGAAATAATGAAATAACTTGTAAAACAACTTGAAAATCATATAGAAAAGCATATGCATCCAAGGGGGAGCAATTTGCAACAATGAAAATGATCAAGTCAAAAATTTCTGTCAAATTTCAGAATTTGGCACATAGAATTTCAGAATTTGGCACGCACCTTTCACACCTCGATACATAACCTGAAACTCATGTTTTATCTCAAATTTTTGAAGTTTCATCTTTAATGAATTATAAATGAAAGGGGGAGCAATTCAAAAAGTCAAATTGGCAACATTTGAATGATATAGGGGGAGACTTCACTCTTATATATGAAAAGCTGAAATTCAGCAAGTTAAGCCCTTTCAAAAACTGATTTTAAAATAAGTATCAAAAGATTCATACTCTTTATTTTGTAATCATCAAAAAGGGGGAGATTGAGGATGATAGTGTTATTTTGATGATTAACAAGCAATTATCTAGAGTATGTTATAAGTTAAATCGATACTTCATTTATAAGTCTATTACTCTCAGTATATTTGGATAAATTGATATAGATACATTTCATTGTTTATTTGAATGAATCTAACCTTGAGATGCAGCAAAGTGTGGATTGAGTCGACCCAAAGGATGATTGGGTCGACCCCGGCATATCAAGAAAGCATTTGGCACACTTCTGCAAAAATGGCACAAATGAACAGTGAGTTGGGTCGACCCAAGGAAAGCATGAGTCGACCCAAACATCAAGATCCTCAAATAGAAGACAGAAAATGGTTCTCTGGATTTACTGAGAGGGTCGACCCAAGATATAGTTGAGTCGACCCAAGCTTGAGTCGACCCAAATTCTGAGAGGGTCGACCCAAAGGCAAGACAGAATAGAAGACAGAAAAGGTTCTCTGGAAACCCTGTTAGGGTCGACCCAAGAAGAAGTTGAGTCGACCCAACTGAACCTTGAGTCGACCCAAAGAAAGGTTGGGTCGACCCAAGTGAAGGAAGGCTGAATTTCAAGTTTCTGTGGATTCTGAGAGGGTCGACCCAAGGAATGTTTGAGTCGACCCAAGTGAAAGTTGGGTCGACCTAAGGACAGGTTGAGCCGACCCAAACACGGGCAGAAGCATAACGGCTAGTTCTGCAGATGTACTTTTTGTCCTTCCAACAGTGAGTAACGGCTAGTTTTTGAATTCTAACCATTGGGGCTTGTCCAATGGAGGTAGAAAACTATTTAAAGGGGCATTATTCATCAGATAGAACATCCTTTCCAAAGAATATCAAAGTGTACACAAGAAAGAGAAAGTGCCCTAATCTTCTTCATCCAAGTGTTTCATTCAAGAATCAAAGAAAGGGGTTGAGCAGATTCAAAGAGTCATCAAGAGCTCCATCCTCCTTTGAAGAGTGAAGCATCCTTGACAAAGAAGAGAGAAGTCACTACAAGCGATAAATACTTTCTAAACTCTTCTTTGTAGATTATATTGTTTTATTTGCTCATCTAGGAGTTTAAATCTTCTTTCTTTATTTGTTAAACTACTTGTAAAGGTTGGTTGGTTAGCCCGCAAAACCAACGGAATAGGTTGATTGGTGAACCCGGAAAACCAATTGTAAAGGTTCGTTGGTGAGCCCGTAAAACCAACAAAGGTTCGTTGGTGAGCCCGTAAAACCAACATAGGTTTTTGGTGAACCCGGAAAACCAAAGTGTAAAGGTTCGTTGGTAAGCCCGTAAAACCAACAAAGGTTTGTTGGTGAGCCCGTAAAACCAACATAGATTTTTGGTGAACCCGGAAAACCAAAGTGTAAAGGTTTTTGGATTGTGAGCCCGGAAAATAATCCAACTGTAATCCGCGGGATTATAGTGAATTCCCAAGGGGTCGCTTGGGGAGTGGACGTAGGTGCTAAGGAGAGCACCGAACCACTATACTTCTTGTTGTTTGTATTGTGATTTGTTTAAGTTTACTAACTCATCATTTAACACAAGTAAGATAGTTAAAAGTAAAAGAAACCAATTCACCCCCCCCTCTTGGCTTGTCACCTTGGGCAACAAGAGTATTCTTGATTTTTGTCATACCTAAGCCTGCGGGGGACATTTTGGAGGTAGAAAAACAGCAGCTAAAGTCTTACAAAGTGGATTTTATTGGCCCTCATTGTTCAAAGATGCTCACAATTTTTGCCAAACTTGTGAGCGATGCCAGCGAATGGGTACAATCACCCGTAGAGATATGATGCCACTTAACCCATTTTAATTATAGAAATTTTCGATGTCTGGGGTATTGACTTCATGGGCCCCTTCCCACGTTCTTTTGGTTTTGAATACATTCTTGTCGGGGTAGACTATGTCTCGAAGTGGGTAGAAGCAGTTGCTACTAGGACTAATGATCATAAGGTTGTGGTTAAGTTCTTACAAACAAACATATTTAGTCGCTTTGGCACACCCCGAGCTATCATTAGTGATGGGGGATCACATTTCTGCAACCGATCTTTCGAAGCTTTGGTTCGTAAATATTCAATCACCCACAAAGTTGCTACCCCGTACCATCCCCAAACAAGTGAACAAGTTGAAGTTTCCAATAGGAAGATAAAACATATCTTAGAGAAAACAATACGCCCTGATAGAAAAAATTGGTCTCAAAGGTTAAACGATTCTCTCTGAGCTTATCGTACTGCCTATAAGACTCCTATTGGCATGTCTCCATATCGACTGATTTTTGGTAAAGCTTGCCACCTACCGGTAGAATTTGAGCATAGAGCTTTTTGGGCCATTAAAAAGTTTAACTTTGATATGGCAGCAGCTGGTTCTAACAGGAAACTTCAACTGAACGAGCTTGAATAGTTACGCAATGAGGCATATGAAAATGCCAAAATATACAAGGCAAGGACTAAGGCTTTTCATGACAAATACATTAATCGTAAGTCTTTCGAGCCTAATCAAAAGGTTTGGCTATTCAATTCTAAATTGCGTCTCTTCCCTGGTAAACTTCGCTCTAGGTGGGATGGTTCCTTTTTAGTTAGAAAGGTTTTTCCTCATGGTGCGGTAGAAATTTAGAACATTAGTGATGGTCGTGTCCTGAACGTCAATGGTCAAAGATTGAAACATTACATAGAGTGTCTTGCAGATGGACAGTTAATTGAATCCCTTGATTTGATGGATCCTATTTATCGGGATAATTAAGGATGCACTGTGTCTGGCTGAAGACGTTAAACTTAGCGCTTGTTGGGAGGCAACCCAATTTTCATAGGTCATTTTTGCACATTTTCTTGTCGCATTCTTGTTATTTTCTTTACAGGAGTCCTCATATTGCTGATGCAACTAAGGTAAAATGCTTCTATCCTCCATATGCATCATATTTTCATCCAAAATAAAATAAAATAAAATAATAACAAAAATAATAATATAATATCTCATATTTAATTTAAAAAAAATAAAAAAACACAAAACATTAAGGACAATGTTTGATCTAGGTTGGGGGGTATAGGATTCGAATTTTATCGCATTTTCGCATTTTTTTGAATAAGTTTTTCTAAAAAAAAAAGAAAAAAAAAAACCTAATTTCTATGCTTTAGTGCTGAAATGATAAACACACAACGTATATAAAATCTAAAAAGCCCAATGACTAGTCAGGAGTAAGTCAATTTGATCTCTTGTTATTAAAAGTTCTTTTAAGGAGTTGTAAGATAATTTTTACTTTGGAATTTCACAACACACATGGCCTGTACTTCTAAGGGTTAGGTTCAACATTATGTTGTTAAGTCTAGTAGCTACCTTGAGTCCTGATGAATCATACTTGTCTAATTTACTTTTATCTCAAATTAAAAAAAAAGGTGAATTTAGTCAGGTACATCGAAAAGGGCTACCTATTGTCAAAGGTCAGCAGGCTTGTGATGATGAACCCGAGCATAGGTCCGTAGGGGAGTCTTGATGCCCAACACCTTATGCCATCTGGTGTGGGAGTGTTGACTGAATGCTCGCTACACGGAGGAATCATTACAAGAGTAAAAATGCGTAATTTATAAATACAAAATAAAAAAAAACAGCAAAAGAGAAAATAATATTGACCTTGAAAAAGACGATAGTGTGAAAGCCATCGTTGTAAAAATTCGAGTAAACTGGAATATTACAGATAAAGCCCATGAGGTATTAAAGTAAACATCTACAACTCTCGAAATCCTGCAAGATAGGATGATTTTGAATCAGGGATTAGGTCTTATCTGACCAATTCTTGGAAACTACTAGCTTTAGCAGTATTTTGGGGATCTAAAGTCTTAGCTTGTGTATGGTCCAGATATCGCTGAGCACCCAAGTATAAATGAGCCTTACAACTCCCTAACGAAAACTTAATAACTTCAACTTAAGTTGCGTACTGACCTAGGATTTAGGCTGACTTAGTAATTAATACTTTGTGTGCTTTTGAAATTCTTGGCATTAATGCATTTGAAATTAGATTTTATAAAATAATAAAATAAATTCTTTCGACAGCAGTTTGTGGGTATCTGAGCCGGAAATTCTCACGAGACAAAACTCGTCCACTAGGGCCACCTAAGGGTTTAAAGTCTTATTGCATACGGTAAATACAATCGTAATTCCTGCGAAAGTGAGTTAATTTCTTTTTCTATTTTTGCTCGAGGACTAGCAAAATGTAGGTTGGGGGGTGTGATAAGTACTAAATAATGCATAAATTAACCTCTTCTTCATAGCACTTATCATTATTTTAATTCACATATTTTATAAATTTAACTAAAAAATGTATTATCTTCCTCATTTTATTTTAAATAAATTATTCAAGTTTGATTGATTTTCTTTTTATTGGTCGAGTCTAATGTATACAGGTCGCGTTTGCAGCTGAACCCATGTCCACGTCATCCTTCCCTGTGTTAGCTTCAACCAATCTGAGTCCCTTTCTTTAGCCCGAAACCAAGATAGAGCCGAGTCCTAAAAATCCAGCCTTGCTTCCTTACCCGAATCCAAGCATCTCCCCCCTGCTCAAATGATCCCAACTCAATCCCACGTCATCCCCTCGTTCACTTATTTTTGCTTCGAAACAGAGCAGAGATCATATCAACGCTCACCATCCGCATGAGATCCCTCTCATCTTCACCCGGATTCTTTCCAGATTTCCTCCGCATTCTTCCTTGCTTCGAAACAGAATTCCAGCTTCCAGCAACCATACGCGTCTTCCATCCAAACTTCTTCCGGATTGATCCAAACTTCATGCTCCCCACGACCAAGCTCCCATCCACGTCACTGTTCGACCCACCTTCTAGATTTCCCCAGCCGCATCTCAACCGGATGAGCTTCATCCTTGCGAGTTTCACGGCATCCAAACATCCCCTGTTTCACGTTCAATCCCATTCGCAAATCAAGCCAAACTCCCTCCCATTCTTAATTCTCCAGCGAATCCTTGCCATCCGAGCCCCAAGGATCATCATTCAAGCCTTATCCGAATCCTCTGTTCCCTGCTAATTCTAGAACTCATCCTTCTTCTCTCAGATCTCCCAAGAACAGAACCTAGCCATTCCGCGATTCAGCCTCATCCTCTTCTCTGAATCATATCCATCATCCACGGATTCTCTCATCTTCATCCCATCATCCGCATCACCCTCATTCGCTTCCTCATCTTTGAATTAACTCCCCTATTTCACGCATCCAGCTTCTCCTCCACGTTCCGGATTAGATCACATCTCCCAGCACCTCATCCACGGACGTAATCCATCCTTCCGCATTCGAGTATCCCGCAATCTATTCTCATCGTGTGGCCATCCGGATCAGCATCCCGATTCTTCCGGCATCTCCACATAGCCATGAGTCCCATTCCCATGAATCAGCCATCAGCCGTATCCACCAAGCTTCAAACGCATCCTCTGTTTCATCGGAACCGAACCATCCCAAGCTTCATCCCGAAGCCCCTGCATCCCAGAATCCCAGCAACCTATCTCAGCCGAGAACACATCCCATGTTTATCTTCATCCCAACCCGGATAAGTTCGGATTAGCTTCAAACTTCCAGCCATATCTCCCACGGATGAGGTCCAAGCTCTTCCACGCTCATCTCCTCTCAACCTCCTTCGGATCAGATCAACTTCCACGACCTTATCCTCCCATTCGGATCAGCCACAGAAGAAGGAAGGAGAGAGGAGGAGAGGGGGCTGCGAAAGCTATAAAAGGAGGAGGCTTCACTTCGGTTCTGCTCAAGCCCGCTCAGAGGAATTCTCACGGGAAGAAGAGGAAAGGAGAGATAATACTTTGGGTTTTTTTGGGAATGACTTCCCAAAAAGGAAAAAATATAATGAATTGCTAGGAGAGAGAGACCCAGGGAAGTGAGGAAGAAAAGAAGAAATGGGAGCCCGCTGCTGTGCCACTGCTGCTGTTGCCCACGACTCCATGGAAGGCTGATCTTCTCTCTAGGGCCGGATGCAGCCCTAGCAAAGGGACACGGGTTTTATATTTTTGATTTATATTCTTGGGGTTGTATGAACCTATTGTTTTTTAATGAATATCTTCTTTTATTTTATGTTTAATTTCTGTGATTTTAAATATGAAATTTATACAACTGCTCTTCATGATCATTGAAGTAAAAATAAGATAGTTCATGCTTAAGGAAGATGCGATGTGCTGCCACCTTAGATTAGGGTAGACATTTCATGCTAACTAAAGATGAACTATGCCTAAATTACTTTGGTGAATTTTTATCTGAATGCTTATTAGGCTTGTAGCCAATTTACATGTTAATCCAAGAATAAATTAAAATACAAATAACCCTTGTTCCGATGTTAGTGGTGAATTCCTTGCCCTAGGTTCTCCCAAACTGATATCCTTTTAATTGCATTTTTCTTTATTAAATTATTGAGTTCAATAGTCTTCCTAAACCTTCTTTTTAAATATTTTTTTTAAGAAAACAACTATACCCCAATCTCTGTGGATCGATATCCGTAATCACTATTCTGCCAGATACGTGCTATTGCGTGGTCTTTAAAATTGACTATCAGGCCCTTCATCCACCGTGCCACCATCTGCTCCTTCTGATCATCCCTTCTCCACCTCTGGTCCTTCCGTACCACAGCTGAGTACTGAGCTGATCCATTCTTTGGTAGGAAGGATTGCTAGTGAGGTGACCGCCCAGTGTGAGCCTGCTTTTAAGAGGATGCATAGGATTGATGCTCTTGAGGAGAGTGTCAAGTCACTTGAGAGGAGCCAGCTCAGATATCTGGAGAGCATCGCTAAGCGTTTCGAGAGCATCCTCGCCCGTGTGTCAGGACTAGGGCATCTTGAGCAACTCGACATCTCCGAGTTTGCAAAGGAGGCCGCAATTCTGAAGGGGAGGATGGAGGCTTCCACAGCTGAAATTTGCTCTCAGCTGGCGACTTTTTATGAGCTGCAGCAGTCAAAGTTCATTACTTTGACCGATGCAATGGAGAATCTCCTACTTGGCTTGGAGATCCGTTTTGATGTGGGCGCAACAGCACCTCAACCATCTCCTCCCAGGCCTTCTGCTCCTCCGGCTAGAGCCTCCTCATCTGATCCGTAATAGCCATCATCATCTCGGCCATCATCTTCTACCCAGCCGGATCAGCATAGACGACGTACTGCGCAGAGGAGTGCTCGTCCTCGTCCATCCTCCTCTAGAGGATGATATTGTATTTGCTGCATAGTGTATTTTGAGTTGGTTGTATGCATTTTGTGTTTTTAACACTATGTATCTTTTTACTGTAGATGTACCTTGTGAACATCTTTTATGTATTCAAATTTACAATGAATGAAAAAGCATATCCTTTTGTCTCATTTGCCATCCTTCTTGGATGATTTGACTCTTTGATACTTCACCTTTTTGATACGATGACAAAAAGAGGAAGAACATATGATATATTGTAAGTAAAGGAAATCACTAAACAAGAAATCTTTTAAGCAAAATGTGATTTGTTCTTAGTGGATTCGATACCTCGAGGTTCATTATTCCTCCGTTAGGGCTCCTCAAGGAGTAATCTCCAGAGTCTATTCAAGGGATATTCGGAGATTAGTTGAATCATATTCAAGAACAAATCGTCAGATTTTTCCTTCTATAATTAAGAACTTAAGTTCAAGTTTAAAACATTAAAAGAAAATCCAGAAAACTTGAACAAAGTTCAAAGAAAATTGAATGCACATGTTTAGGGGGAGAATCTGAAATTCTAAGAAAATAAATTCATTAAAGACATATAAGCCAAACAATTGATTGTATGATTTGAAGGCTTATATAATTCCAAATGAAAGGGGGAGATTTAATTTCAGAGTTTACTGACTCATACCTTACTGTTACGGGGGAAATAAGCCGCCATGCCCCACGTGACCGGCACGCGCGCCCAGGAAGACTACGGCTGCCCTTTGATCCAGCAATCCGACCCCGAGTCGGATATCCTCGGCTCTGCAGCCCGACCCCGAGTCGGCTGCCCTTTGATCCAGCGCTCCGACCCCGAGTCGGACGTCCTCGGCTCCGCAGCCCGACCCCGAGTCGGCTGCCCTTTGATCCAGCAATCCGACCCCGAGTCGGATATCCTCGGCTCCGCAGCCCGACCCCGAGTCGGCTGCCCCTTGATCCAGCGCTCCGACCCCGAGTCGGATATCCTCGGCTCCGCAGCCCGACCCCGAGTCGGCTGCCCCTTGATCCAGCGCTCCGACCCCGAGTCGGAGATCTCTTGATAACGACAGGCTATTCCCCAGAGGCACGCCGCGGCCTCCTGCTCCACTACTCCCTGCAACGGATGTATCCGATGCTGCTCCACGATCTCCTGCATCAGCCGTACAAAGCGGAGCCCCACTATGCCCTGACGTGGCCGTACCCGGTGCTGCTCCACGACGCCCTGTAACGGCCATGTCAGTGGCCACACCATCGTGCCCCACGATAACGAACCCCCCTGAGAGACCCCCCAGCCAGGTATATATGCGGCTGGGGGGAGAAAGGGGGGGAGGTGAGCAATATCTCCCAGAGCACTCTCTTACTTGCGATTATCACCTCTCCTCCTCCTCCAATCTCCTCTGACTTGACCGTCGGAGGGCCATCACCACCCTGGTGGTGGTGCAAGGCTTGTTTGCAGGTTTCTTGGCGGAAGGTGGAGCGCAACCAACACCAACCAAGATAACTCAGACGGAACCCCGTTCACACCGCAGTGCCAATCGTTCTCGGTTTGGACCACCAGCAACAGTTGGCGCTAGAAGGAGGGGCCCGAATCTTAGAACGATCGTAATGGCACGGCGAGGTGGTCGTGGAGCTTCCAATGCTTCCGGTCGCGGAGCCTCTCGCGCCTCCGGCCGAGAGGCTGCTGCGTCCCCAACGCACTCTCAGCAGCACTCCACCGCCCCTTCTCCCATTCAGACGGTCGAAGCTGCTCAGTTCGACCAGCTAGCCCAGCAGGTTCGCACCCTCGCGGAGGCAGTGCAGAATCTGCAGGGTGTGATCTCTCGGGTGCCGCAACGGGCTCAGGAGCCGCTGCCCCCCGAGCACTCGCCTCTTCCTCACAACCCGCGCTCCTTCCTCTCCCATGGAGAGGAGCGCCGGCGCGAGGAGGATTCTCGAGTGCGGTCCATTCTGCCAGGACCTTCTCATCGGAGCTGTGCGGGGTACGAGAGGCGGACCCGGGCGCGTTCTCAGACACCCCAGTCCTCGAGGGGCCCGCACTCCAGTCGGTCCCCCTCGCGCCGCTCCTTGTCCCCCACCCACCGGTCGCGCTCCCTGGACCGGCGGGTGGACGATCTCCACAGACAACTCCAGGTCCTGAAGGGCCACTCCAAAGATCCCTTCGCTGACTTGGAGATCTCCTCCCAGCCGGCGCTTGCCTCGAGGATCCTGCGGACCCCGAACCCGCCGGGGTTCAAAATGCCGGCGATCGAACCCTACGACGGGGCGGCGGACCCGCGGGACCACGTGGAGAGTTTCAGGACTCTTATGCTCCTCCATGGAGCATCGGATCCGCTCCTCTGCAAGGCCTTCCCGGCGACCCTCCGTGGCCCGGCAAGGGCATGGTTCGCCGGCCTGGAGGCTAACTCCATCCAGTCCTTCGACCAGTTCACCCGCTTCTTCATCAGCCATTTCGCCGTCAGTAGCAGGCGGCGACTGGTCTCCGACTCCCTCTTTGATGTCCGGCAAAACGAGGGAGAAAGCCTGCGGGATTATCTCACCCGCTTCAACAAGGCTACACTGGAGGTCCGGAACCTGAGCCAGGAAGTGGCTCTCTCAGCCCTGAAGCGTGGCTTCCGGAAGGGCAGACTCACTTTCTCCCTGGACAAACGCCTGCCGCGGAGCTTCCCGGAGCTGTTATCTCGGGCAAACCAGTATGCAGACGCCGAGGAGGCAGCCTCCCACCGGAACAAGGAGGCCGCCGAGGCCCCTCTAAAGCCCGGAAAGAAAAGGCGAAAAGAGGCACCCCAGAGGAGGAGCCCGACGCCTCAACGCCGGCGCAGAAGCCCGTCACCAGCAAGGAACCACGGCGCCACACGCCCTCGTTCTCCGCACCGACGCTTCAACCGGTACACCCCACTCCTGGCCCCCCGGGCCCAGATCCTCATGGAGGTCAAGGGGCGGGAGGACCTCCCGGTCCCGAGGCAGATGAAGAAGATCCCTGGGAGGAGGCCTTCTCAGGCGTACTGTGAGTACCACCGAGACCACGGCCACGATACCGAAGACTGCTTCCAGCTTCGGGACGAGATCGAGGCTCTCATTCGCCGAGGGCGTCTCGGTCGATATGTAAACGACCGACGTCCCCCGGCAGACCCGCGTCCGGCCGACCCGGCCCCTCAGGAGCCTCGGGAACAGAATCGACCCGTTGCGGGAGTGATCCACACCATCACTGGGGGCTGCTCTCGGCCCGTGAGGAACGCAGGGGGCTCGGCGGGAGCATCAGGAGTGGCCGTCGCGAAGAGGCAGCGGGTCGGAAATGTAATCACTTTTTGTGATGAAGATGTAAAGGGGGTTCAGACTCCCTACGATGACGCCATGGTGATCTCTCTCACTATGGCGAACTATGATGTAAGGCGTGTTCTTGTGGATAGTGGAAGCTCAGCTGATATTTTGTATTACGAGGCCTTCCAAAAGATGAGCTTGTCCCGACAATTGTTGCACAAAACATCCACCCCCCTCATAGGATTCACTGGAGACGCTATCTCGGCCGAAGGTGTCATTGAGCTGCCTGTGACTGCGGGCGTTGCACCCGCAGAAGCCACGGTGCGACTCGGGTTCTTGGTCGTCCATGTCCCCTCGGCCTACAACGCTATCCTCGGACGACCCGGACTGAACGCCCTTCGCGCGGTGGTTTCTACCTACCATTTGCTCATGCGGTTGCCCACGGCGGCCGGGATTGGAGAGGTCCGAGGTGACCAACCAACCGCACGGCAGTGTTTCCTAGCAACTCTCAAAGGGAAGAAGCCCATGGAGGCCCTAAGCGTCGAGTCCCTTGACGCCAGAGACGAAGTGGCCTTGCGGCACGGGGAGCCTGCCGAGGGCGTAATCGAAGTTCCCCTCAAAGAAGGCCGCCCGGACCGCACGGTCCGGGTCGGTGCCAACCTCGACTTGGAAGCTCGGCTCCGGTTAGTGGAATTCCTCCGAGCCAATGCTGATGTGTTTGCCTGGTCGGCGGCCGATGTACCTGGGATCGACCCGGAGGTCATTTCTCACGCCCTCAACGTCGACCCGACCCACCGACCAGTAAAGCAAAAGAAGAGACACTGTGCCCCGGATCGGATCCGGGTGGTCGGCCAGGAGGTAGACAAACTCTTGGAGGCAGGTTTCATAAGGGAAGTGAGCTACCCCGAGTGGCTGGCAAACGTCGTACTTGTCCGGAAGGCGAGCGGAAAGTGGAGGATGTGCGTCGACTACACCGACCTGAACAAGGCGTGCCCCAAGGATAGCTTTCCGCTTCCGCGAATAGACCAACTGGTCGACGCGACTTCCGGATATCAGCTGCTGTCTTTCATGGACGCCTTCTCCGGCTACAACCAAATAATGATGGCTCCACAGGACGAGGAGAAAACGGCCTTCATAACAGACAGGGGGCTGTACTGTTACAAGGTAATGCCCTTCGGTCTGAAGAACGCTGGCGCTACTTACCAGCGCCTCGTCAATAAAATCTTCAAGGAGCAGATCGGCCGGAACATGGAGGTGTACGTGGACGATATGCTGGTAAAGAGCCGCCATGCGGATCAGCACATTGCGGATCTGGAGGAGACCTTCGCCACCTTGCGGAAGTTTCGTATGAAGCTAAACCCAGCGAAGTGCGCCTTTGGTGCTTCGGCCGGGAGGTTCCTCGGCTTCATTGTCAACCAGCGGGGGATCGAGGCCAACCCGGACAAAATCAAGGCCATCCAAGATATGTCCCCACCGACCAAAGTGAAGGAGGTTCAGGAGCTCGCTGGGAGGGTCGCCGCGCTCGGACGATTTGTGGCAAAATCGGCCGAACGCTGCCAACCGTTCTTCAAGGTGTTGAAGCGCCCGAAAGACTTCCTCTGGACGGCTGAATGTCAAGTGGCGTTCGACCAGCTCAAGGAGTACATGGCGTCTCCTCCCCTGCTGTCCAAGCCGCAAGAGGGGGAGATGCTCTACCTTTACCTGGCGGTCTCCCCAACCGCAGTCAGCGCAGTACTGGTTCGGGAAGAGGCAAAACTTCAGAAGCCCGTGTACTACACCAGCCGAGTCCTCCGGGATGCCGAGACGCGGTACACGAAGGCTGAAAAGATCGCCTTCGCGCTGCTGACTGCGACCAGGAGGCTTCGCCCCTATTTCCAGGCTCATTCTGTCACCCTTTTGACCGATCAACCACTGCGGCAGATCCTCAGCAATCCTGAGAATGCGGGACGGCTGGTGAAGTGGGCAGTAGAACTTGGTGAGTTCGACATCCGCTACCAGCCCCGGCCCGCCATCAAGGCCCAGGTGCTCGCGGACTTTCTCGCTGAGTGCACTGTGCAGGAGACGGAACCTAGGCCGCCGGAAACACCCAGCCTCGATCTCCCGATCTGGACGCTCCACATTGACGGGTCGTCGAACCCTGAAGGTGGAGGGGCTGGGCTGGTCCTTACCAATCCCGATGGAGTGATAGCCGAGTATGCCTTGAGGTTCGGATTTCCAGTGACCAACAATGAGGCGGAGTACGAGGCCCTAGTCACGGGACTCAAACTCGCCAAGGAGCTCGGCATCCGGCGTCTGAAGGTCTTCACCGACTCCCAGCTGGTGGTCGGGCAGGTTCGAGGGGAGTTCGAGGCACGGAGCCCGACCATGCAGAGCTACGTCCGGAAGGTGCAAGCACTCATTCCCGACCTCGGCAGTATTGACATTCAGCAGGTCCCAAGGAGCGAAAATGCTAGGGCCGACAGGTTGTCCCGCTTGGTGGGCGTTGAGGCACACAACTTGTCAAGGGCGATATACCTGAAGACCCTAGATGCCCCGAGCATCGGCGAGGCTGAAGCGGTAATGGCAATTGATCTGGAACCATCTTGGATGGACCCGCTTGTAGCTTACCTCGCCGAAGGGATCCTCCCCGAAGATGAAGATCAAGCTCGGCGACTTGTTATGAAGTCCGCCCACTACGTACTCTACGAAGGGAGGCTGTATCGGACCTCGTTCACCGCCCCCCTCTTAAGGTGCCTCCGCCCTTCGGAAGCGGCTTACGCCCTCAGCGAAGTCCACGAAGGCATCTGCGGATCGCACCTGGGGGCTAGGTCCCTGGCACATAAGATCATGAGGCAAGGCTACTATTGGCCGACCTTATTGGAAGACTCAAAGGATCACGTACGGAAATGCGACGCCTGCCAGCGCCACGCCAACATCCAGAGAGTCCCCTCTGTTCCCTTGGCGCCAATCACCGCCCCCTGGCCCTTTGCACAGTGGGGAATGGATATCCTCGGACCATTCCCCATCGCTTCGGCCCAGCGGAAATTTTGATTGTCGCCATCGACTACTTCACCAAGTGGGTGGAGGCAGAGCCACTGGCCACCATCACGGAGGCGCAAGTCCGGAAGTTCGTAAAGAAGAACATCATTGTCCGATTTGGGGTACCTCGGGTCCTCATCTCGGATAACGGTCGACAGTTTGATAACAAGCATTTCCGAGACTTCTGCGAGGAGTTCGGGATCGAACATCGGTTCACGTCCGTGTCGCATCCCCAAACCAACGGCGAGGCCGAGGTCACAAATCGGACAATCCTCCAAGGTATCAAAGCGCGGATCGGACGGACGGGGCAAGCTTGGGTCGAGGAACTCGAGAATGTCCTTTGGGCGTATCGGACCACGCATCGGACTCCTACCGGGGAGACGTCTTTCAGCCTAACCTATGGCACGGAAGCCGTTGTCCCCGTAGAGCTCGGACTTCCCTCACCTCGGGTAGCCGCACACCGACCCGAGGCCAACTCGGAGCAACTCCGAGGGAACCTGGATCTCTTGGAAGAAGCAAGGGAAATGGCGCAGGTTCGGATGGCAATGTATCAGCGGAGGGTGGCCCAATATTACAACTCCAAAGTCCGACCGAAGCTTTTCAGAATTGGAGATCTGGTGCTGAGGCGAGCTAAGGCATCTCAACCTACGGAAGGTGGGAAGCTAGCGCCGAATTGGGAAGGCCCGTATAAAGTTCGTTGGGTAAACCGACCTGGCTCCTACCAGTTGGAAGCCCTAGATGGCCGAGAAATTCCAAGGGGCTGGAATTCCGCTAACCTGCGGATGTATTACCAGTAGAACAATAAGGCCAGAAAGACAATTTGAAAAGGTGCAACACTTTTCATTTCAATAATTTCTGGTTACAATGGCGTGCTCGTGTGATTACAAGGAATTCCCAGAGGGGAATTAGGGAGTAAAGAAAGCAAAGAAGAGGTGGAGAATCCGTGGAGCTGAGGACCGAGGATCCCAAACCCTCAACCCAAAGCAGCTGCAATCCCACCGGAAGTGGGTGCGTCTCACCAAAAAGACGAGGAGCCGCCGCAGAAGAAGCTCCCGCTGCCCCCAGGGGAACGCCGCCTCCAAAGGATATTCCCATCCTCCCCAGTGGTAGGAAAGAGAAGGAATACGAGGGGGAAGAGCATATGGAGGCGCGGTCCCGGACAGAGCGTCTGGTGCAGAGCTCGATCGGGAGGCTGAACTTCAAGGAGGGGAGATGTGATCCCGGATGAAACGCCTAGAGCGGAGCTCCGCCGGGAAGACCCTCCTTGTTGATCCCAGATGAAACGGCTAGTTGGCTGAAGTCGCAAGGGGAGCGTCTCCCCTTTCCTTCAACAGGAGTCTCTCAGTCATATGCCAAGGAGGAGGTCCGCGATCCATGGCAACCTGAACAGCTCCGGCTTGGCAAACTCCATCGTACCTGCACCTGTATTTATAGCCAAACTGCGGCCCCCTGGTCGTTCCGATGCGGGTGGCTCCAATAAATGCAGGCGCATTGAAACCGGAGCCGTTCCGGCTCCCGAGGCGTATCTCCCCGCGATTTCCTAAGCGTCATTCTCCTTAAACCGCATTCTTTGTGCAGGACAATCCGGGTGTCATGTACCCCTAGGTCCACATATCTCCGCTCGCGGCCAGGCCGTATCCTCCTCGAAGAACCCGTATCGCGGCCGCTCAACTAACACTCCTCGCAAGCAGCAGCTGGCGATCCGATTTCCCAGGTAACGCATTAATTAGCGTTTAATGCCCTTCTCGTGTTCCCCCAGGCAACGCTTAGAGAAAAGGAGAAACATGATCGCGGCTGGCCACGGAGAAACCCCGTCGGGCAGCGAGCGACAAGCGCACGACCAGCGAGCGGAATTTTCCGAGGCTCGGCCCTCGGATGCCTGGCTAGCCCGATGATCATCCCGGGAGCAGACTAGCCTGAAGCCCCGACCGGTCGCCTCGGCTTGCGCCGGCCTTGGCCGACCAACGAGCGGAATGTCCCGAGGCTCGGCCCTCGGATGCCTGGCTAACCCGATGATCATCCCGGGAGCAGACTAGCCGGAAGCCCCGACCGGTCGCCTCGGCTTGCGCCGGCCTTGGCCGACCAACGAGTGGAATGTCCCGAGGCTCGGCCCTCGGATGCCAGGCTAACCCGATGATCATCCCGGGAGCAGACTAGCCTGAAGCCCCGACCGGTCGCCTCGGCTTGCGCCAGCCTTGGCCGACCAACGAGCGGAATTTTCCGAGGCTCGGCCCTCGGATGCCTGGCTAGCCCGATGATCATCCCGGGAGCAGACTAGCCGGAAGCCCCGACCGGTCGCCTCGGCTTGCGCCAGCCTTGGCCGACCAACGAGCGGAATTTCCCGAGGCTCGGCCCTCGGATGCCTGGCTAGCCCGATGATCATCCCGGGAGCAGACTAGCCGGAAGCCCCGACCGGTCGCCTCGGCTTGCGCCAGCCTTGGCCGACCAACGAGTGGAATGTCCCGAGGCTCGGCCCTCGGATGCCTGGCTAGCCCGATGATCATCCCGGGAGCAGACTAGCCGGAAGCCCCGACCGGTCGCCTCGGCTTGCGCCAGCCTTGGCCGACCAACGAGTGGAATGTCCCGAGGCTCGGCCCTCGGATGCCAGGCTAACCCGACGATCATCCCGGGAGCAGACTAGCCGGAAGCCCCGACCGGTCGCCTCGGCTTGCGCCAGCCTTGGCCGACCAACGAGCAGAATTTCCTGAGGCTTGACAACCCTCGGATGCCAGGCTAACCCGACGATCATCCCGGGAGCAGACTAGCCTGAAGCCCCGACCGGTCGCCTCGGCTTGCGCCAGCCTTGGCCGACCAACGAGCGGAATTTCCTGAGGCTTGACAACCCTCGGATGCCAGGCTAACCCGACGATCATCCCGGGAGCAGACTAGCCTGAAGCCCCGACCGGTCGCCTCGGCTTGCGCCAGCCTTGGCCGACCAACGAGCAGAATTTCCTGAGGCTTGACAACCCTCGGATGCCAGGCTAACCCGACGATCATCCCGGGAGCAGACTAGCCTGAAGCCCCGACCGGTCGCCTCGGCTTGCGCCAGCCTTGGCCGACCAACGAGCGGAATTTCCTGAGGCTTGACGGCCCTCGGATGCCTGGCTAGCCCGATGATCATCCCGGGAGCAGACTAGCCGGAAGCCCCGACCGGTCGCCTCGGCTTGCGCCAGCCTTGGCCGACCAACGAGTGGAAGGTCCCGAGGCTCGGCCCTCGGATGCCAGGCTAACCCGATGACCATCCCGGGAGCAGACTAGCCTGAAGCCCCGACCAGTTGCCTCGGCATGCGCCAGCTTTGGCCGACCAACGAGCGGAATTTTCTGAGGCTTGACAACCCTCGGATGCCAGGCTAACCCGACGATCATCCCGGGAGCAGACTAGCCTGAAGCCCCGACCGGTCGCCTCGGCTTGCGCCAGCCTTGGCCGACCAACGAGCGGAATTTCCTGAGGCTTGACAACCCTCGGATGCCAGGCTAACCCGACGATCATCCCGGGAGCAGACTAGCCTGAAGCCCCGACCGGTCGCCTCGGCTTGCGCCAGCCTTGGCCGACCAACGAGCGGAATTTCCTGAGGCTTGACAACCCTCGGATGCCAGGCTAACCCGACGATCATCCCGGGAGCAGACTAGCCTGAAGCCCCGACCGGTCGCCTCGGCTTGCGCCAGCCTTGGCCGACCAACGAGCGGAATTTCCTGAGGCTTGACGGCCCTCGGATGCCTGGCTAGCCCGATGATCATCCCGGGAGCAGACTAGCCGGAAGCCCCGACCGGTCGCCTCGGCTTGCGCCAGCCTTGGCCGACCAACGAGTGGAAGGTCCCGAGGCTCGGCCCTCGGATGCCAGGCTAACCCGATGACCATCCCGGGAGCAGACTAGCCTGAAGCCCCGACCAGTTGCCTCGGCATGCGCCAGCCTTGGTCGACCAACGAGTGGAATTTCCTGAGGCCTAACCCTCGGATGCCTGGCTTGGCGCCGGAAGAATTTCCTGAGGCCTAACCCTCGGATGCCTGGCTTGGCGCCGGAAGAATTTCCTGAGGCCTAACCCTCGGATGCCTGGCTTGGCGCCGGAAGAATTTCCTGAGGCCTAACCCTCGGATGCCTGGCTTGGCGCCGGAAGAATTTCCTGAGGCCTAACCCTCGGATGCCTGGCTTGGCGCCGGAAGAATTTCCTGAGGCCTAACCCTCGGATGCCTGGCTTGGCGCCGGAAGAATTTCCTGAGGCCTAACCCTCGGATGCCTGGCTTGGCGCCGGAAGAATTTCCTGAGGCCTAACCCTCGGATGCCTGGCTTAGCGCCGGAAGAATTTCCCGAGGCCTAACCCTCGGATGCCTGGCTTAGCGCCGGAAGAATTTCCCGAGGCCCAACCCTCGGATGCCTGGCTTAGCGCCGGAAGAGTTTTCTGAGGCCTAACCCTCGGATGCCTGGCCTAGCGCCGGAAGAATTTCGGGAGCCAGGAGTCAGCAAGACGCTACCGAGAGTTAAAAGAAAAAGAAGGACGAAGGCGAGATGAAGAAACATTCAACTTGCATTAATTTTCATTGTTTCAGGGCCGAGGCCCATACAATTTGGCAAAACCCCGGTATACAAAAAAAAGAGAAGACAACGAAAGGTACAAGAGGTCAGCTTGGAGGAACTCCCGGGTCGGGAACGTCGGGCTCGTCCGCAGGAGGTAGGGAAGCAGCAGGAGAACCAGCAGGCAATGGCGCCGGAGAGGAGTCGAGAAGGGAAATCTCGCTCAGGTCAACTTCGGGGTACTTAGCCGACACCCTTGCCAGGCCCTCCTCGAAGCCTAAGATAAAGGCTTCGGCCCCCGCGTCCGACGCGTCACGGACAAACTCGTCGGACTGACGATAGGTCTGTACTGCCTCCGACATATCATGAGCGAACTCGGCGGACTGGCGATAAGCCTCTACCGCCTGACGCCCGATTTCCGCACTCCTCTCGGCCAGCGCCGCCTCTGCCCGCTCCATAATCTGGGCTTTCGCCTCCAAGACCTTCGCCACAATCCGGCCTTCCGCCTCGGTGGAGACCCTCAGCAGCTCAGCCCGAGCCTCCTTGTGCTTCGCTTCGGCAGCAATGCGAGCAGCCTCAGCCTCCGTCAGGCGCGAATGAAGCTCCTGATCGCTCGCACGGGACTTCTCCAAGGCCGACTCCAATTCGCCCAGCTTAGCTTCAAGAGACCGGATTCGGTTGCGGGCGTTGTCGGCTGACCGCTGGGCCTTCTCCCACCTCTCCCGGTAGTCGGCAGCCTTCCGGGACTGCTTCTCGGCCCGCTCATCCGCCTTCTTGACCTCGCCCTCGAGACCCGAGGCAAGCTCCTGAGCCTCCAACAGTTGCTTCTCGAGGGCAGCAAAGCCGAGTGCCCGCTCTTCGGCCTCTCGGAGCCTCGCCTCGAAGTCCCCGGTTGTCCTGCCTGCCACAGCCTGGCCTCCCTTTTCCACTGCTTTCAGCCGGTCCTCGGCCTTCGCCAGAAGCCCCGCCTGTTCCTTGTAGCACTCCTCCAGACGGATCATGTACTGGGCGAGCTAAGAAATAGGAAAAATAAGGGAGTCAGGCGGAGAACAACAGAGCCAATAAATGGTGAAAAGCGGCCAGAAGAATACTCACCGACATGAGACAGACACAGCTGGCAGCCCCAACGTCAGAGACCTCCAACTCCCGGACCCGCCGACGGTCCTTCTCCAGCAGCACTGTTTCGATGAGATTTC
Organism: Phoenix dactylifera; assembly: GCF_009389715.1. Classification (NCBI taxonomy): domain Eukaryota; kingdom Viridiplantae; phylum Streptophyta; class Magnoliopsida; order Arecales; family Arecaceae; genus Phoenix; species Phoenix dactylifera. The sequence continues at coordinate 39,891 of NW_024069374.1, forward strand.
GGGCGCCATCGGTAGTGAAGGCAGACCCCGATTTCTCCCCAGAGCCGGACGGTGGTTCTGCAGCCTTACCCCTATCCATCGCCTGGGGAAGAGTCCGGCCGATCGCGCTCGGGGCGGGGGGTCACCCCAGGAATTGATAGGGTCCCGCTCGGTTGGGGCCTCGGCGCGTCCCTCCTCGAGTCATCAGGAGCCGACCGAGTCGAAGGCCGGGTCGGGGACCGATCACGTCCGACCCGTCCGTCTCGGGCAGGCTCGGATGATACCTCCGGAGTAGCGGCAATCTTACCACCGGAGGGCTGATACAGCGTCAGCTGCCGGTCCGTGCCCACGACGTCTCCCTGATCGGTGGGCCCGGACTCGTCGGTCGGCGTCGGAGGCACCTCCTTACGGGACTTCTTCGCCGGTGGGGCCCCGCTCGGAAGAGCTCGTTTCCTCCTCTGGGCTGCTTCCAGCAGGGACGCCCTACCAACAGCCTTTGTCTTCACCGACCGCATGACGTCGTCGATCTCTGCAAAAAGGACGGGATAGTCGGAGACGGAGAAACCAAAGGAAAGAACGGGACGAAAGAAGGGAAAAAGTCAAGAAAGAATCGGTGGCGGACTCACGGTCGGTGGGGACCGAGCTCAGACCGACATTCACCAAAGTATCCTCGGAAATAAGGCGGGCCACCGGGGGGAGCTGGCCCTCGGCAACCAACCCCTTCAAGGCGGCCAAGCCATCGGACTCCTCCCTTGACAGTCTCGATAGGCCGATCGGAGACTTCATCGGGGTCTCCCAGGTCGCCCTGATTTCCCAAGAGGGATCTGCATCAACAAAAAAGAAGCGCTCCTTCCATTTGTGAATGGAGGTAGGAGCCTCCTTGACAAGGCCGCATCCTCGCCGCGCTGCGAAGCACCACCACCCTTTGTCCTGGGGGTGGCCGCTCAGGCTGTAGAACTCCCAAAAAACATTCAGGGTGGCGGGGATCTCGTGCATACGGCAGAGAACCTGGAAGACCGTCAGGGCCCGCCACGAGTTCGGCACCAGTTGCGTCGGTGCCACTCTTAAACCCCGTAACACCTGCATGACCAAGTCCGAAGGGGGAAAGCGGAACCCGGCCTGGAGAATGCCCTCATTGATGGCGATCTTCCCTGGAGGAGGATGGGACATCCTCTCCTCAGGCCCCGGGAGCGTGGCGTTGCAGGCCTCGGGAAGGTGGTATCGAGCCACGAGTCTGTCTAAGTCTGTGGCGACCAGCTCCGACTTAATTTGGTCTGCTCTCACTTCGCCCATTCCTAATGGCCAATAAACCTACGGTCAGGACGGGGACAGGAAGGGGGGAAAGACCGGAGCGACTGGAGTACACTAGTATAAGAGGGGAAAGTATGGAGAGCCCTAAGTAGAAGAATGGGGAAAACTCACCGGAAAAGAGGTAAGAACGGCTCCGAGAGCGCCAAAGGAGAAACAAGTGAACAGTCCGACGGCAGCAACAGCAGCGCAAAGGGGAAACTTAAAAATATCTGTAAAGAAGAAGACGGACGGGGAAAGGCCCCCGATTAAATAGGCGGAAAGGCAAGTGACGCCTCGATGACGCCAGAGGACGCCTGGCTGCCGAAGGGTCGCTCGCGCCCCAAAGGCGAATCGACACCATTAGGGAAGGATGTCCGCCGAAATCCTCAGACTGCCAGGTCAGCAATAACCGCCATACGCCATAAAAAGGGCGGGGAGCTCGAAGCGCGCGCGCCTCTCCGAGGAACGGCGGCAATCCCGAAACATCACTCCCTTCACCTGTTCCCCTTCTGGTTCCAGGCTCGGAAGTGGGGGGCTACTGTTACGGGAGAAATAAGCCGCCATGCCCCACGTGACCGGCACGCGCGCCCAGGAAGACTACGGCTGCCCTTTGATCCAGCAATCCGACCCCGAGTCGGATATCCTCGGCTCCGCAGCCCGACCCCGAGTCGGCTGCCCTTTGATCCAGCGCTCCGACCCCGAGTCGGACGTCCTCGGCTCCGCAGCCCGACCCCGAGTCGGCTGCCCTTTGATCCAGCAATCCGACCCCGAGTCGGATATCCTCGGCTCCGCAGCCCGACCCCGAGTCGGCTGCCCCTTGATCCAGCGCTCCGACCCCGAGTCGGATATCCTCGGCTCCGCAGCCCGACCCCGAGTCGGCTGCCCCTTGATCCAGCGCTCCGACCCCGAGTCGGAGATCTCTTGATAACGACAGGCTATTCCCCAGAGGCACGCCGCGGCCTCCTGCTCCACTACTCCCTGCAACGGCTGTATCCGATGCTGCTCCACGATCTCCTGTATCAGCCGTACAAAGCGGAGCCCCACTATGCCCTGACGTGGCCGTACCCGGTGCTGCTCCACGACGCCCTGTAACGGCCATGTCAGTGGCCACACCATCGTGCCCCACGATAACGAACCCCCCTGAGAGACCCCCCAGCCAGGTATATATGCGGCTGGGGGGAGAAAGGGGGGGAGGTGAGCAATATCTCCCAGAGCACTCTCTTACTTGCGATTATCACCTCTCCTCCTCCTCCAATCTCCTCTGACTTGACCGTCGGAGGGCCATCACCACCCTGGTGGTGGTGCAAGGCTTGTTTGCAGGTTTCTTGGCGGAAGGTGGAGCGCAACCAACACCAACCAAGACAACTCAGACGGAACCCCGTTCACACCGCAGTGCCAATCGTTCTCGGTTTGGACCACCAGCAACACTTTCAATTTTGGATACACTAAATGACTAGACATTTGAATTCATTTCAAAACTTTACCTTGAATCATTCCTTGAATGAGTAATTCACTTTACAAATACTCAATGCTTTGTCATCATCAAAAAGGGAGAGATTGTGGAGTGATTGAGTATTCCCTAATTGATTTTGATGAGCTCAAAGCATTTGAGTATACCTTATATTGTTCTAATGAATTCAATTTAGTGTTTCAGGTAAATCTATATGAATTTCTGTCTAAGTGCCTTAAGCTTTGGTTCAGAGTATTTTGGTTAAGTATTGAACTCTATTTGAACCAAAGTTTGCATCACGAGTCGACTCCTGAACTTTAAGAGTCGACTCCGGGATACTTGAAGTTTCTGACACAAGCTCGAGTCAACTCCGAGACTCTCTGAGTCGACTCCGATTGAGAACAGACAGAAAGACAGAATGATGGATTTTAGATCCTGTTAGCGAGTCGACTCCAAAAAGTTGCGAGTTGACTCCGATGCTTGACGAGTCGACTCCAGATGGTCCCGAGTCGACTCCATGGAAAAGCTGACAAAAAGATAGAACGTTAGTTTTTGAGACCCTGTCAGCGAGCCGACTCGCGAAGACTACGAGTCGTCTCCCACATCAACCGAGTCGACTCCCAGTTTGTCCGAGTCGACTCCTTGAGAAAAACAATCTGAAAGGCAGAGATTCAGTTTCGGAGACCCTGTGAACGAGTCGACTCCAAGTGTTCCAGAGTCGACCCCCAAGTTAACCGAGTCGACTCCAGCAAGGCCCGAGTCGACTCCGAGGCAGATCTATTCAAAAGATAGAAAATTAATTTTTCGGTCTCTGAAGCGAGACGTCTCCTGAAGATCTCGAGTCGCCTCTCAAGACAGCCGAGTCGACTCCAAGTAAACCCGAGTCGACTCGAGGAAGAAAAATAGAAAGTTGGATTTCTGGAACC
>NW_024069375.1:0-48943 GCF_009389715.1 Phoenix dactylifera
CCTACCAGTTGGAGGCACTAGATGGTCGAGAAATTCCAAGGAGCTGGAATTCCGCTAACCTGCGGGTATATTACCAGTAGAAAGACAAAGCCAGAAAGACAGCTCAAAAAATATATAGTTCTTTTCATTTCAATAATTCCTGGTTACAATGGCGTGTTCGTGTGATTACAAAGAATTCCCAGAGGAGGATTGGGGAGTAAAGAAACTAAGGAAGAGGTGGGGACTCCGTGGAGCTGAAGATCTGGGATCCCGAACCCTCCGCCCGAAGCAGCTGCAATCCCACTGGCCGTGGGTGCTTCCCCCCGGAGGCGCCATCGACGCCTCATGCAAAAGACGAAGAGCCGGCGCGGACGAAGAAGAAGTTCACACTGCTTCTAGAGGAACGCCACCTCCAAGGGATATTCCGGTCCTCCCCAGGAGAAGGGGAGGAAAGGAATATAAGGGAGAAGAGCGCGAGGAGGCATGATCCCGGATGAAACGCCTAGAGCGGAGTTCCACCGGGGAGAATCCTCCCGTTGATCCCAGATGAAACGGCTAGTTGGTGGAAGTCGCGAGGGGCGCGCCTCCCGTTCCTCCGGCTGGGATTTCCCAGCCACGCGCCGGAGAGGAGGTCCACGATCCATGGCAACCTGAACAGCTCCGGCTTGGCAGGCTCCACCGCACCTGCGCTTATATTTATAGCCAAACTGTGGCCCCCCGGTCGTTCCGATGCGGGTGGCTCCAATAAATGCGGGCACATCAAATCCGGAGCCGTTCCGGCTCTCGAGGTTTATCCCCCACGATCTCCTAGGCATCATTCTCCTTAATTGCATTCTTCGTGCAGGACACTCCGGACGACGTGTATCCCGCGGCCCACGTATCTCCGCACGCGCCCAGGCCGCATCCGCCTCGAAGAACGCACGTATCGCGGCCGCTTAACTGGCACTCCTCGCAAGCAGCAACTGGCCGGTCCGATTTCCCAGGTAACGCCTCAATTAGCATTTAATGGCCTTCTAGTGTTCCCCAGGCGACGCTTCGAGAGGGGGAGAAACACGATCGCAGCTGGCCACGGAGAAACCCCATCGAGCGGCAAGTGACAGGCGCGTGGCCAACGAGCGGAATTCCCCGAGGCACGGCCCTCGGATGCCAGGCTAACCCGATGATCATCCCGGGAGCAGACTAGCCTGAAGCCCCGACCGGTCGCCTCGGCTTGCGCCAGCCTTGGCCGACCAACGAGCGGAATTCCCCGAGGCTCGGCCCTCGGATGCCAGGCTAACCCGATGATCATCCCGGGAGCAGACTAGCCTGAAGCCCGACCGGTCGCCTCGGCTTGCGCCAGCCTTGGCCGACCAACGAGCGGAATTCCCCGAGGCTCGGCCCTCGGATGCCAGGTGTTGCCCAGATAGACAACCCAAGAGGGGGGGGTGAATTGGGTTTTAAAACAATTTGGATAATTTAAAACGTTATGGATGATTAATTAAAAACTATGCCAAGTTATTTAATTAATTACTATGTGCTGTGAGCAATATGAAATGAGAAGAGGAAGAGACAATCAATCACAAACACAAGTTTTATAGTGGTTCGGAGCTATCCCTTGCTCCTACGTCCACTCCCCAAGTTTCTCTTGGGAATACACTATAACCCCCTTGGATTACAGCCGGTTGTTTTGCAAGCTCACAACCAAACTTGTTGTTTTACGAGCTAACAACGAACTCGGTCGGTTTTCCCAGGCTCACCGACTAGAACCAACCCCGATTGTTTTCCCGGGCTCACAATCAAACCCTTTCACACGTTGGTTTTAAAACTGGCTCACCAACTAACCTTTATCCCTTGATTCAATCCCCCGATTGAACCAAGTAAATACACGTAGTAGAAAGAAAACAGAAAATAAGCTTCTCAAAAGCAGGTATGAAACAATATATTCAAGGATGAGTTTAGAAGCCCTCAAACGCTTTTAAGCTTAAGTAGAGGAATGGCTTCTTGACTCTGGTCTCCTCTTGGATGAGTGATCGACTTGAATGTAGGAGGAGGAAGCTTTGAATGCTGGGGAGAAGTTGGTGGCGCAGTAAATGCTGATCTCCCCTTTTTCTCGTTGAAGAGCACTTGCAAAGCTTGAAGACTTGAATGCTTGGAGTGGAATGTATGTTCTCTATTTTGCTACAGTCTTCTGTGGCTATTTAAGCCAACCCCCACGGAAACTAGCCGTTACTCCACTTTTTCTGGCCGTTCTGCACACTCTGCGCAGCCTGACAATGTGACCGTTGGTGGGTTGGAGTCGACTCGCGCGATCAGGAGTCGACTCGGCTGTAGCGGGAGTCGACTCAAGCTTTTCAGGAGTCGACTCGGCAACTGTTCCAAGTTTGAATTAAAGTTGCCGTCACGACTGGGAGTCGACTCGTCTTGGCCCGGAGTCGACTCGCCAACTTCTGGCGCTGACCTGGCAATTTTGGAGTCGGCTTTTCCTCTGTAGACCGTGGATACAAATTTGAATTTTGCCCTCTCGAGTCGACTCGACTGTCCTGGGAGTCGACTCGAATCTCAGAGCCCGAACTCCCGATTCTCTGTCTTTTGGCTCATCCAGTCTTGGAGTCGACTCGAACTTCCTTGGAGTCGACTCGGCTCTCAGTTTCCGAAAGTTGGTCTTCTGCCTTTTGACGTGAAGCTTGTCTTGGTGTCGACTCGAGCTGTCTGGGAGTCGACTCGAATCTCAGTGGCAGTAACATGGTTTTCTCTGTTGATGGTCGCACAATCTTGGAGTCGACTCGCGTAATGCGGGAGTCGACTCGAATCTCAGAGTCCATAAAACACTCTCTGACTTTTTCTTTGTGCACCGGTGGGAGTCGACTCGCGTTCCACTGGAGTCGACTCGAATCTCAGAGTCCATAAAATACTCTCTGACTCTTTCTTTGTGTACCGCTGGGAGTCGACTCGCGTTCCACTGGAGTCGACTCGAATCACAGATCTGAAAGACTGCTCTTCTATCCTTCTGTCTGTTTTCAGTCGGAGTCGACTCATACTGATTAGGAGTCGACTCGAGCTCGTGCCAGTGACCTTGATACGCTTGGAGTCGACTCGTGAAACTCGGGAGTCGACTCGAGTCTCAGACATTGGTTCAGCAGACTTCTTAACTTATCCAAAATACTGTAAACCATGTCTAGAAACACTTGAGCAGGATTTTCACTGAAACACTCAATTGAATTCATTAGTAATCACACGATATACTCAAATGCTTTGAGCTCATCAAAATCAAACGGGGTTTTAATCAATCACTCCACAATCTCCCCCTTTTTGATGATGACAAAACTTTGAGTATACGTAAAATGAATTGCTCAATAAATAATGAAATAAAATTCACAAGTGAATTCAAATGTCTGAAAATTTAATTTATCCAAGTTTGAAAGGTGTGAAACATTTAAATTTCGGAGTTAAAGCTCCCCCTTTCATTTGGAATTATATAAGCCTCCATATTATGCAATCAATTGTTTGGCTTATATGTTATCAATGATTTATCTTGATTAAAATTCAGATTCTCCCCCTCAACATATGCATTCAACTAGTTTTAGTTTTCTGAATTTCCTTTTAATGCTTTGAAATTTTTGAACTGAATTTTTTGTTTTTAGAGGGAAAATCTGTCAATTTGTTCTTGAGTACGATTAAGCTAATCTCCGAATATCCCTTGAATAGATTCTGGAGATTACTCCATTAGGAGCCCCAAAAGAGAGATAATGAGCCTCGAGGTACCGAATCCACTTAGAACAAATTTGTGTGTGTTTTTAAGAGTTCTTTTACATATTTTAACCATATTTCTCCCCTTATTACATATTTTATACATATTTCTCCCCCTTTTTGTCATCATATCAAAAAGGAGGTAATCACACACACAATCAATGGCACAAATGGCACAATCAAACATCAAATGGCACAGTCAATTGGCACAGAAATAAAGATAAGATGTCTACTCATTGTATTGATATGAAGGTGAATACATTTGAGCATACTATAAGTAAGGCAAAAACAATACAAAAGAAGATAAAACACAACTCAAAATCATCTATGTCCTCCTCGAGGATGTAGCTCCCCCTCTCGAGGATGTAGCTCCTCCTCTCGAGGATGTAGCTCCTCCTCTCGAGGATGCGTCTCCTCCTCTGGAGGATGTGGCTCCTCCTCCCAATCTGCTCCGCTCCATGAGGAGGGCGACTGCCTCTGTGACATGGCTAAGCTGTGTGATGATAGACGAGGTGGCTCTGCTGTGCATAGTGGAGAGCTCAGTCACCGACGTCTGAAGCCCAGTCACTGAGGTCTGAAGTGCGTCCAGCTTGCCGACAATCACATTCGACAAGCGCTCGGCCCCCTCGGTAGTGGTGTGCATGTCACGGCCTATCTCCTCTCGAAACTGTCGAGTGGTGCTCTTGATCTCCCTCATGTTGCGGAACTGGGCCTGCATCAAATCCCTGATATTATATATCTCTTCCCGCACTTTAGCCGTCATGTCTGTCACGGCTGTCAAGGATGGCACCAATGCGGAGGATGGAGTGGGTGCAGGAGTGGGTGCAGGAGTGGCAGCTGGCACGGAACCTCGGAGCTCCCGGAGCAGCTCGTCCCTCAAATCTCGGACGATCTCCTGCCGCAGCTCTCGGAGCTGCTCTGGATCAATACGGACCTCCATAGATGGTGGAGCTGAGGAGGAAGGTCCGGCAGAGGTGGTAGGAGCAGGAGGAGTGGATGGAAGGTCTGGATGATGTGGAGAGTCTGGGTAATCAGAGTCTGGCTCAGGACTGGGTGATGGTCTGGTGGTCTGAGCAGTGAGAGTGGACTTCCTAACCCAGATCCCGTCTTTCTTCCGAAATTCCATCCTGTGCATGGTCCCCGTACCCAAGCGATCAGTCCATCGCAAGGCACGAGAGGGTTCCCTCTCAGGAATGGAAATTTCGTACTGCCTAAACAGGAGAGTGAATATCATCCCGTATGGGAGGGAGAGCCTAGGTCTATCTAAAGGCTCACACATATACCTATAAATCAGCTTGGGGAAGTTGACCGGGGTGTCCTGAAGAATGTAAGACATAATAGCTAGGTCCCTCTCATTCACAAAATCAAATCTTCCTGTCTTAGGGAAGATGGACCTGGATAGAATGCTCAAGAGGATTCTCACTTCAATAGGAAGTGAGCTAGCAGATACCTCATCTAGGGGGGACTGAGGTGGCTGCCCTAAGACGATCGTAAGGGCCTCAAATCTATCCTCAGGATGTGCAGGAGCTACCCCTACCAGTGGGAGGTGGAGGATATGGGCAACGAGATCCTCCGTGACACGTAATGGGACACCTAATACCGTGCCCTCAATACCTCCATCTCCCCGATGGACGGTACTATAGAACTCTTGAACTAGGCCAGGATAGGTGGGAAGGTCCAAGGTGAGGAAGTACTCTAGACCCTGGGCTCTAAGCCTATCGCCTATGGTGAACCCTTCCCGGGAGAGGAAGTCAAAATCGACATACCTCCCGGTGGAGACGGCCTTCCCGGCCAATGGCCTAACATGAACCTCCCTAGGCGGGGAACGATCCGGAGGTGGTTGCCTCGCGGGATCATGCCGCGCCTTGGAGCGCCGCTCGGGAACGGCCGCGGGACGGGACCTCTTCCTAACGACGGCCTTACGAGGCATCTTGACCTAAACGGGAATAAAAATACCTTGAGGACGATGAAGGACGGACAGAGGAAGCTCGGGACGGACCGGAAATGACCTAGGAACGGATGGAAACTCAATGTCCGGCGAAGAATCGACGGGAAAAAGGCTTGGAGACGATCGGGGATGACCTAGGAGTCGGCTCTAGGGCTTTGTGAACAGTGGCGGCTTGAGGAAAAGTGTTTGCGAAACGACAAACCTAGGGTTAAAAAGTCGGATCCCGACTGCGAGTCGACTCCCCTGAGTCGCGAGTCGACTCGACCTCGAGTCGACTCCAGAATATGCGCGAGTCGACTCCCCTTTTGCTGCCAGCTTTGCGAGTCGACTCCCGCAAATGCGCGAGTCGACTCCCCCTTAGGAGCCGGCTCTGAAACTTACTCGAGTCGTCTCTAACCTTGGCACGCACTTAAAACTCTTGCTATAATCGCGCCAAATGAGGGAAAATCACCTAATTAAGGACTGATATGATGATCATTGAATAGAAACTCTCTTTTAACCTCATTCTCATCATCAAAATCAATTAATCTAGTGGTAACTCCCACTAGGATGGATCAATCACTCCTAATCCCCTTCTAAGCACACTAAATCTCTCTTCACTTAGGGGTTTTGTGAAAATATCTGCTAATTGATTATCAGTACACACAAAGTGGAGTGACACATCACCATTCAATACATGATCTCTTATGAAGTGATGTCTTATCTCAATGTGTTTAGTTCTTGAGTGTTGAATTGGATTTTTAGTTAGATTTATGGCACTTGTGTTATCACAATTAATGGGGATTTCATCTTGTTTAATGCCATAATCTTCTAATTGTTGTTTAATCCATAAGATTTGAGCACAACAACTCCCGGCTGCAACATATTCAGCTTCTGCAGTGGATAATGCAACCGAGTTTTGTTTCTTGCTAAACCATGAGATTAGGTTTTCTCCTAGAAATTGACAAGACCCGCTGGTACTTTTTCTATCAAGTTTACATCCAGCGAAGTCTGAATCTGTGTACCCTATTAAGTTTAGGCTAGATTCTTTAGAGTACCACAGTCCTATGTTCTTAGTTCCTATTAAGTATTTAAAGATTCTTTTAACTGCAGCTAGGTGTGATTCTTTAGGATTAGCCTGATATCTAGCACACATGCACACACTAAACATAATATCAGGTCTACTTGCAGTAAGATACAGTAAAGAACCTATCATACCTCTATAAAGTTTTTGATCGACGGATTTACCTGATTCATCTTGGTCTAACTTACATGATGAGCTCATGGGGGTGCTGATTGATTTGTTTCCCTCCATATCAAACTTCTTGAGCATCTCCTTGATATATTTTACTTGATTGATGAAGATGCCTTCTTCAGATTGTTTGATTTGAAGCCCGAGGAAGTAGTTCAGTTCTCCCATCATGCTCATTTCAAACTCACTCTGCATCAAATCAGCAAATTCTTCGCAGAGGCGATTGTTAGTGGCACCGAAAATGATATCATCAACATAAATCTGTACTAACAACATATCCTTATTTTGTCTTTTCAGAAATAATGTTGTGTCTACATTTCCCCTAGAGAATTCATGTTCTAATAGGAATTTACTAAGTCTCTCATACCATGCTCTAGGTGCTTGTTTTAACCCATAAAGTGCTTTGTTTAGTTTATACACATGATTAGGGTATTGATGATTTTCGAAACCAGGAGGTTGTTCTACATACACCTCCTCATTAATATACCCATTTAAAAATGCACTCTTTACATCCATTTGAAATAGTTTGAAATCTTTAGAGCATGCATATGCTAATAATAGTCTAATAGCCTCAAGTCTAGCTACGGGAGCAAAGGTTTCATCAAAGTCTATACCTTCTTCTTGATTATAACCCTTTGCTACTAGTCTAGCCTTATTCCGTATAACAATTCCATTTTCATCTAGCTTATTTTTATATATCCATTTTGTACCAATAATTGGATATTCAGAAGGTCTCTCTACTAGATCCCACACTTTGTTTCTAGTAAATTGGTTTAGTTCTTCTTGCATTGCATTTATCCAATTTACATCATTTTCGGCTTCTTCTATATGTTTGGGCTCAAAGTGTGAAACAAAGGCTAGATGATTATTCATATTCCTAAGGGATGCTCTAGTCCTAACCGGTTGTGATGGATCATCTAGAATTAGTTCCTTAGGATGCCCGTGAGCATACCTCCAAGCTTTAGTTAGCCCATGATCCACTATAGGCTCTTGGTTTGATGATTCTCCTTCAATCAACTTTTGATTATCATCTCGTAATCCCATCTCATCTATCTTTTCTTCAAGTATTTCAATATCATCATCAAAATTAACCTTCTTACTAGATGAGATGTCACTAGAGTCATCAAAAACAACATGTATGGATTCTTCTATAACTAGAGTTCTTTTATTAAAGATTCTATAGGCTTTACTAGTTGTAGAATAACCTAGGAATATTCCTTCATCAGATTTAGGGTCAAATTTCCCTAGATTATCTTTCCCATTATTATGTACAAAACACCTACATCCAAAAACATGAAAATAGTTAACCTTTGGTTTTCTGTTTTTCCACAGTTCATATGGCGTTTTCTTTATGATGGGTCTTAATAGAACTCTATTTAATATATGGCAAGAAGTATTAATGGCTTCTCCCCAAAAATACTTAGGGAGGTTACTTTCACATAACATCGTTCTAGCCATTTCCTCTAGTGTTCTATTTTTCCTTTCAACAACTCCATTTTGCTGTGGTGTCCTAGGTGCTGAGAAATTATGGGTTATCCCCTTTTTGCTACAAAATTCATCAAATAATTGATTTTCGAATTCGGTACCATGGTCACTTCTAATAGCTATAACTGAGGATTCTCTAGCATTTGTTACTTCCTTGTGGAACTTCTTAAACATAGAAAATGCTTGATCCTTATGCGCTAGAAACATGACCCATGTGTACCTAGAGTAATCATCTACTATAACTAGACCATATTTATTTCCACCTAGGCTTGTTGTTCTAGTAGGACCAAATAAGTCCATATGTAATAATTCTAGAGGCCTAGAGGTAGAGACACATTTTATGGATTTAAAAGAATTCCTAGATTGTTTGCCAAATTGACATGCTTCACAGATTTTGTTCTTTTCAAATTTTAATTTTGGCAAACCTATCACGGAGTCTCTTTTAACTAGTTTAGTTATTGTGTCCATGCTTGCATGACCTAACTTACGGTGCCATAACCAACTAGCATCATTTTCTTTGGTTTCATTTACAACTAGACATTGGTTATGTTTTGCAAGATCTTCTAGGTCTACAACATATACATTTCCACGTCTAATCCCTTTAAAGACCAAACTATTATCATTAGGATTTGTTACAATACATAGTGATGGTTTAAACATAACATCATATCCTTTATCACATAATTGACTAATGCTTAACAAGTTATGTTTAAGACCATCAACATATCTAACATTATCTATAAAAGTAGAAGGGGTGATTTGAACTTTACCAATGCCAATGATGTGACCTTGGTTGTTGTCTCCAAACGTCACAACACCTCCCTTCTTAGCTTCAAGGGTGAAAAATTGGTCTTTATCACCCGTCATGTGCCTTGAGCAGCCACTATCCAAATACCAGCAATTTTTGTTGACCTTGGCTGCAAGACACTCCTACACAAGCAAATCATGTCATCTTAGGTACCCAAGTTTTCTTGGGTCCTTCATGGTTAGTCAAGTTGGTTCCTTTTGGAACCCATACCCTTTTAATTTTTCTTTTAGTTTTCCTTTTCCTATAGTCACATGTATTTGCTTTATGTCCTATATTTCCACAACAGAAACAGGTGATTTTCTTAGTTTTTGTTTCCCCAGCTTTAACAAAGAAATTACTAAGAAGTTTTTGCTTATTCCTTGGTTTGTACCCTAAGCCTGCTTTATTAAATACTGCACGTTGACTATTTAGTATCATGTTTAACTTTTCTGAACTATATGTAAATTTTTCAACTAAGGGTTTGTATTTGTTAAGTTCTTTAGTTAATGTTTGATTTTCTGTTTTTAAATCATTTAGTTCTTTTGTTAGATCCTTGTTTAAGACTTGTTTATGGTTTGAAAGTTCCTTAGTTAGTTTTTCATTATCTTTAGTTAAGGTGTTAGTCTTCTTAATTAAAAGTTGATTGCTTGTCTTAAGTTCTAGATTTTCTTTGGTAAGATTATCTTTATCCTTAATTAATGAATCATGCTTATGAATATAAGTTTGATTAGTTACTTTTAGTTCTCTGTTTTTAACATTTATATTCTTATACTCAATCATTAATTCATTGAACGCATCATAAAGTTCATCAAAAGAAAAATCAGGATGCGTATCGGAAGTTACCTCGTCTTCGTTGGCCATGAAGCAGAAATTGGCCTTTTCTTCTTGTTCCTCGTCAGAAGAGGAGGATGATGAGTCGGAGTCGGATAGTGTAGTGACAAGAGCTTTCTTCTTCTTGTACTTACTCCCCTTCTTCAGTAAGGGGCATTCAGCTCTTATGTGACCCGGCTTCTTGCACTCGTAACATCCAATCCCCTCGTTTTCTCTTTCCTTACCTTTGTCCTTCCGGTAGAAATTTGAGGGCCCTCTCCTTTGATGATAGGACTTCTTGTGGTTGATGAATTTCTTGAATTTGCGCACAAGAAGAGCCTCACCACCATCTTCCTCATCTTCTTCTTCTTCACTGCTGCTGCTGCAAGATAAGTCCTTGTTAGAAGAAGTAGATTTTAAAGCTATTACCTTTTTCTTATGGGAAGACTCTTCCTCGTGTTGTTTCATGGTGAGTTCGTGAGTCATCAGGGATCCAAGGAGCTCCTCAAGTGGAAGCTTGTTCAAGTCTTTAGCTTCTTGGATCGCTGTCACTTTAGCTTCCCACAACCTCGGTAGACATCGAAGGATTTTCCTGACAAGCTCACTGTTAGTATAGTTCTTGCCAAGGCTTTTTAGGCCATTGACAATATCAGTAAACCTAGTGAACATGGATGTGATAGTTTCATTTGAATCCATTTTAAATAGTTCATATTTATGAACCAAGATGTTTATTTTGGATTCCTTGACTTGATTCGTGCCCTCATGGGTCACTTCAAGTCTGTCCCAAATTTCTTTTGCTGAATTACAAGTTGAAATCCTATTGAATTCATTACGGTCTAAGGCACAATAGAAGACATTCATTGCTTTAGAGTTTAATTGTGCCTTCCTCATGTCATGTTCATCCCAATCCGTTTCTAGTTTGGGTACCTTGACACCATCTATATATATGGATGGGATGTATGGGCCATTTACAACAATGGTCCACATCTCATAGTCTTGGGCTTGGATGAATATTTTCATCCTAGCCTTCCAGTATGAGTAGTCGGATCCATTGAAGAAAGGGGGTCTTTGGGTGGACTGACCCTCAATGTGAGAAGATCCAAATGGGGTTGTCATTTTGATCTTTTAACTCTTGAGTGGAAGAGTTTTTGGCTCTGATACCACCTGTTGCCCAGATAGACAACCCAAGAGGGGGGGGTGAATTGGGTTTTAAAACAATTTGGATAATTTAAAACGTTATGGATGATTAATTAAAAACTATGCCAAGTTATTTAATTAATTACTATGTGCTGTGAGCAATATGAAATGAGAAGAGGAAGAGACAATCAATCACAAACACAAGTTTTATAGTGGTTCGGAGCTATCCCTTGCTCCTACGTCCACTCCCCAAGTTTCTCTTGGGAATACACTATAACCCCCTTGGATTACAGCCGGTTGTTTTGCAAGCTCACAACCAAACTTGTTGTTTTACGAGCTAACAACGAACTCGGTCGGTTTTCCCAGGCTCACCGACTAGAACCAACCCCGATTGTTTTCCCGGGCTCACAATCAAACCCTTTCACACGTTGGTTTTAAAACTGGCTCACCAACTAACCTTTATCCCCTTGATTCAATCCCCCGATTGAACCAAGTAAATACACGTAGTAGAAAGAAAACAGAAAATAAGCTTCTCAAAAGCAGGTATGAAACAATATATTCAAGGATGAGTTTAGAAGCCCTCAAACGCTTTTAAGCTTAAGTAGAGGAATGGCTTCTTGACTCTGGTCTCCTCTTGGATGAGTGATCGACTTGAATGTAGGAGGAGGAAGCTTTGAATGCTGGGGAGAAGTTGGTGGCGCAGTAAATGCTGATCTCCCCTTTTTCTCGTTGAAGAGCACTTGCAAAGCTTGAAGACTTGAATGCTTGGAGTGGAATGTATGTTCTCTATTTTGCTACAGTCTTCTGTGGCTATTTAAGCCAACCCCCACGGAAACTAGCCGTTACTCCACTTTTTCTGGCCGTTCTGCACACTCTGCGCAGCCTGACAATGTGACCGTTGGTGGGTTGGAGTCGACTCGCGCGATCAGGAGTCGACTCGGCTGTAGCGGGAGTCGACTCAAGCTTTTCAGGAGTCGACTCGGCAACTGTTCCAAGTTTGAATTAAAGTTGCCGTCACGACTGGGAGTCGACTCGTCTTGGCCCGGAGTCGACTCGCCAACTTCTGGCGCTGACCTGGCAATTTTGGAGTCGGCTTTTCCTCTGTAGACCGTGGATACAAATTTGAATTTTGCCCTCTCGAGTCGACTCGACTGTCCTGGGAGTCGACTCGAATCTCAGAGCCCGAACTCCCGATTCTCTGTCTTTTGGCTCATCCAGTCTTGGAGTCGACTCGAACTTCCTTGGAGTCGACTCGGCTCTCAGTTTCCGAAAGTTGGTCTTCTGCCTTTTGACGTGAAGCTTGTCTTGGTGTCGACTCGAGCTGTCTGGGAGTCGACTCGAATCTCAGTGGCAGTAACATGGTTTTCTCTGTTGATGGTCGCACAATCTTGGAGTCGACTCGCGTAATGCGGGAGTCGACTCGAATCTCAGAGTCCATAAAACACTCTCTGACTTTTTCTTTGTGCACCGGTGGGAGTCGACTCGCGTTCCACTGGAGTCGACTCGAATCTCAGAGTCCATAAAATACTCTCTGACTCTTTCTTTGTGTACCGCTGGGAGTCGACTCGCGTTCCACTGGAGTCGACTCGAATCACAGATCTGAAAGACTGCTCTTCTATCCTTCTGTCTGTTTTCAGTCGGAGTCGACTCATACTGATTAGGAGTCGACTCGAGCTCGTGCCAGTGACCTTGATACGCTTGGAGTCGACTCGTGAAACTCGGGAGTCGACTCGAGTCTCAGACATTGGTTCAGCAGACTTCTTAACTTATCCAAAATACTGTAAACCATGTCTAGAAACACTTGAGCAGGATTTTCACTGAAACACTCAATTGAATTCATTAGTAATCACACGATATACTCAAATGCTTTGAGCTCATCAAAATCAAACGGGGTTTTAATCAATCACTCCACACCAGGCTAACCCGATGATCATCCCGGGAGCAGACTAGCCTGAAGCCCCGACCGGTCGCCTCGGCTTGCGCCAGCCTTGGCCGACCAACGAGCGGAATTCCCCGAGGCTCGGCCCTCGGATGCCAGGCTAACCCGATGATCATCCCGGGAGCAGACTAGCCTGAAGCCCCGACCGGTCGCCTCGGCTTGCGCCAGCCTTGGCCGACCAGCGGAAGAATTTCCTGAGGCCCAACCCTCGGATGCCTGGCCTAGCGCCGGAAGAATTTCCTGAGGCCCAACCCTCGGATGCCTGGCCTAGCGCCGGAAGAATTTTCTGAGGCCTAACCTCGGATGCCTGGCCTAGCGCCGGAAGAACTTCAAGAGTCAGGAGTCGGCGAGACGCTACCAAGAGTTAAGAAGAGGAAGGACGAAAGTGAAATGAGGAAACACTCTGTTTGTATTAACTTTCGTTGCATCAGGGCCGAGACCCATACAACATGGCAAAACGCCAACATACAAAGAAAAGAACAAAGAAAAGTACAGAGAGTCAGTTTGGAGGAACCCCTGAGTCGGGAACGGCGAGCACGTCCACGAAGGGTGGGGAGATGGTTGGAGAATCGGCAGGCAATGGCATCGGAGGGGAGTCGAGGAGGGAGACCCCACTCAGGTCAATTCCGGGGTATTTAGCGGACACCCTTGCCAGGCCTTCATCGAAGCCTAAGGCAAAGGAGTCGGACCCCGCGTCCGACATGTCACGGATGAACTCGGCGGACTGACGATAGGCCTGTACCGCCTGACGCCCGATCTCCACGCTCTTCTCGGCCAGCGCAGCCTCCGCTCGCTCCGTAATCTGAGCTTTCGCTTCCATGACCTTCGCCACAATCCGGTCGTCCGCCTCAGAGGAGACCCTCAGCAGATCGGCCCGAGCCTCCATGTGCCTCGCCTCGGCAGCGACGCGAGCAGCCTCAGCCTCCTCCAGGCGCGAATGAAGCTCCTGGTTGCTCGCACGAGTCCCCTCCAAGGCCGACTCCAATTCGGCCAGCTTGGCTTCAAGAGATCGGGTTCGGTTGCGGGCGTTGTCGGCCGACTGCTGGGCCTTCTCCCACCTCTCCCGGAAGTCGGCAGCCTTCTGGGACTGCTTTTCGGCCCGCTCCTCCGCCTTCCTGATCTCGCTTTCGAGACCCGAGGCAACCTTGAGTTGCTCCTGAGCATCCAACAGTTGCCTCTCGAGGACGGCGAAGCCGAGTGCCCGCTCTTCGGCCACCTGGAGCCTCGTTTCGAGGTCCCTAGTCGTCCTCCCCGCCGCAGCCTGGCCTCCCTCCTCTACAGCTTTCAGTCGGCTCTCGGTCCTCGCCAGAAGCCTCGCCTGTTCCTCGTGGCTCTCCTCCAGGCGGATCATGTACTGGGCGAGCTAAGAGATAGGAAAAATGAGAGCGTCAGACGGGGATCAACAGAGCCTATAAACGACGAAAGCGACCAAAAGAACACTCACCGACATGAGACAGACGCAGCTGGCAGCTCCGACTTCAGGGATGTTCATCTGCCGGACCTGCCTACGGTCCCTCTCCAGCAGCACCGTCTCGACGAGGTTTCGGGCGCCGGCGAAAGTGAAGGCCGACCCCGACTTCGCCCCGGAGCCGGACGGTGGTTCTGCGGCCTTACCCTTACCCATCGCTTGGGAGAGAGTCATGCCAACCGTGCGCGGGGCAGGGGCCGCGCCAGAGATCGACAGGGTCCCGCTCGGCCGGGGCCTCGGCGCGCCCCCCCTTCTCGTATCATCCGAAGCCGACCGAGTCGAAGATCGGGCTGGGGACCGACTGCGTCCGACCCGGCCGCCCCGGGCGCGCTCGGATGACACCTCCGGAAAAACGATAGTCTCATCACCGGAGGGCTGATACGGCGTCAACTGTCGGTCCGAGCCCGCGGCGTCCCCCTGATCGATGGGCCCGGACCCGTCTGTCGGCGTCGGAGTCGCCTGCTGGCGGGGCTTCTTCGCCGGTGGGACCCCGCTCGGAGGAGTCCGTTTCTTCCTCCGGACCGCTTCCAGTAGGGACGCCCTACTAACAGCCATTGCCTTGTCCGACTGCATGACATCGTCGATTTCTGCAAAAAGGACGAGATGGTTAGAAACTAAGAAACCAATGGAAAGAAGAAAGGAAAGAGGAGAAAAGAGCTAAAAAAGAAGAAGTGGTGGCGGGCTCACGGTCGGCGGGGACCGAGCTCAGACCGACGTTCACCAAGGCATCCTCGGAAATAAGGCTAGCCACCGGGGGGAGCCAGCCCTCGGCAACCAACCCCCTCAAGACGGCGACGCCATCGGACTCCTCCCTCAACAACCTCGATAGGCCGATCGGGGACTTCATCGGCGTCTCCCAGGTTGTCCCGATTCTCCAAGAGGAATCTACGTCGATGAAAAAGAAACGCTCCTTCCAGCCATGAATGGAGGAAGGAGCCTCCTTGACGAGGCCGCACCCTCGCCGCGCCGCAAAGCACCACCACCCTCTGTCCCGGGGGTGGCCGTTCAGGCCATAGCATTCCCAAAAGACGTTCAGGGTGGCGGGAACCTCGTGCATGCGGCAGAGAACCTGGAAGGCCGTCAGGGTACGCCATGAGTTCGGCACCAGTTGCGTCGGCGCCACTCTTAAACCTCGAAGCACCTGCACGACTAAGTCCGAGAGGGGAAGGCGGAACCCAGCCCGAAGGATGTCCTCATTGATGGCGACCTTCCCTGGAGGAGGATGGGACATCCTCTCCTCAGGCCCCGGAAGCGTAACGTTGCAGGTTTCGAGAAGGTGGTACCGGGCCACGAACCTATCTAGGTCTTCGGGGACCAGCTCCGACTGAATGCGGTCTGCTCTTACTTCGTCCATCCCTAACGGCCAGTGAATCTACGGTCAGGACGGGGTCAAGAGAGGAGAAGGGACCGGAACGACTGGGGTACACTAATACGAAAGGAGAAAGTACGGAGGACCCTAAATTGCAGAGTGGGGCAACTCACCGGAAGGGAAGGAAGAACGGCTCCGAGAGCGCCAAAGGAGGAGCGAACGAACAGTCCGACGGCAACGGCAGCAGCACAAGGGAGAAACTCGAGGATGCCTGTGAAGAGAAAGGCGGACGGGGGAGGGCCCCCGGTTAAATAGGCGGAAAGGCGGGTGACGCCTCGGTGGCGCCAGAGGACGCCTGGCTGCCGAAGGTTCGTTCGCGCCCCAAAGGTGAATCGACGCCATTAAAGAAGGATGTCCGCCGAAATCCGCAGACCGCCAGATCAGCGACAACCGCCATACGCCGTAAAGAAGGCGGGGAGCTCGAAGCGCGCGCGCCTTTCCGAGGGATGGCGGCAATCTCGAAGCATCACTCCCTTCACCCGTTCCCCTCCTGGTTCCAGGCTCGGAAGTGGGGGGCTACTGTTACGGGGGAACTTAGCCACCATGCCCCACGTGACCGGCACGCGCGCCCGGGAAGACTACGGCTGCCCCTTGATCCAGCAATCCGACCTCGGGTCGGATATCTTCGGCTCCGCAGCCCGACCCCGAGTCGGCTGCCCCTTGATCCAGCAATCCGACCTTGGGTCGGATATCTCCGGCTCCGCAGCCCGACCCCGAGTCGGCTGCCCCTTGATCCAGCAATCCGACCTTGGGTCGGATATCTTCGGCTCCGCAGCCCGACCCCGAGTCGGCTGCCCCTTGATCCAGCAATCCGACCTCGGGTCGGATATCTTCGGCTCCGCAGCCCGACCCCGAGTCGGCTGCCCCTTGATCCAGCAATCCGACCCCGAGTCGGCAATCTCTGACCACAACAGACTGTTCCCCTGAGGCACGCCGCGGCCCCCTGCTCCACTACTCCCTGCAACGGCCGTATCTGACGCTGTTTCATGATCCCCTGTAACAGCCGTACAAAGCGGAACTCCACTACGCCCTGCCATAGCCGTACCCAGCGCTGCCCCACGACGCCCTGTAACGGCCATGTCAGTGGCAACCCCATCGCGCCACACGATGACCAATCCCCAAAAGAACCCCCCAGCCTGGTATATATGCGGCTGGGGGGGAAGGGGGAGGGTAAGCAAGATTTTCCAGAGTATCATCTTACCTGCTACCTCTCCTTCTCCTTCGATCTTCCCTAACTTGATCGTCGGAGGGCCCCCACTACCCCGGTGGTGGTGCGAGGCTTGCTTGCAGGTTTCCCGGCGGAAGGTGGAGCGCAACCGAAGCAATTCCAAGGGAACCCCGTTCACACCGCTGTGCCAATCGTTCTCGGTTTGAACCCCCAGCAACAGAAACTAATGGTTCTCCATGTTTCAAACCCGTGATGAGGACAAGAGAGGAGCAATTCTTTAAATCTCTCCCAGCATTCATAAAATGTTTCATGGTCTTTTTGTTGGAAATTACTAATGTGCCTTTTCAAAAAATTAGTCCTTTGTGCGGGAAAGAATTTTTTCAAGAATTCTCTTTGCATATCATGCCATGTTCCTAGCGATCTAGGTCTCAAGGAGTTCAGCCATGTTTTGGCTTTATCCTTTAAGAAAAAAGGAAACAAGGTCAATTTAAGGACGTCTTTCGATACATTTGGCACTCTAAATGTGATGCTAATTTCCTCAAAATTCTTAAGGTGAAGATAAAGGTTCTCGGATTCCATTCCATGATACTTGGGCAGCAATTGAATTACTCCTGGTTTGATTTCAAAGTGTCCTACGTTTTCAGGAATAATCATGCATGAAGGTTGACTAGTCCTAGTAGGGTGTAAGTATTGTCGAAGTGTCATAACTGGGGGTCTACCTTCATCACCATGGTGACTTCCTACATCATCATCAGCCATCTCACCAGATCTGAGATTTTGCGAAAGAGTTTCAATATTTTGATTTAAGGAATTGTCAAAAATTTGTCGATTCAGACGCCCAGTGTTGTCCCTATTCCAACCTAGCATACAAAATTTAATTAAATTTTTTTTTTATATTTTTTTTAAAAAATAAATATAAATATAAGTACCAACTAAAGATACCCTAAAACGACACCCTAAAACAAAAATCTATTCACAATCAAACATGTAACAAAACATTACACCTCAATTTCTAATGTTTTTCTTAAATTTCTAGACAGCTCCTAACTGGTTTGAAGAGGGCACCTAAGCCTCCAATCCGGTCTAATGAACCGAGTTAACCAGGTAAGCTCCCAGGTAAGTGGAGGGGTCACGATGCGTTCGCAAAGGTCCCACTTAAAACCCACTTGCCTCAAACAGATGAACTGTCTCTCTTATAGGGACAAAGCTTGCCTAGACATCAACTAAGCCACAGAGCGAAATTGGTGCAACTTTCGGTGGTCTTCGTCCTATTGAGCTCGAATGTCCTTAGGGTCCAACGTCTAGTTGATTTTAGTTAAGCTTAGGATATTTATGCAATGGGGTAATTTTTGGGCTAAGGACGAGTGATGAAATTCCGACCTTATCTTTTTAAATGGGTTCAGCCCTTAGAATATTTTATGCTGATGCCTTATACTATATGCAACAATCAAGAGATTTTTTTTTTTAATGTTTTATGACATGACATTAAATTTCATTGAATAGGTGATCAAGCAAATTATTTATTTTTTAAAAAAATTTTATGAGTTGAAGTTTGAAATTTGAATTCTGAAATTTGAAATTTGAAATTTTAGGTTTTTCCTCCTCTTTTTTTTTTAATTTTTGAATAATCACCCTTGATCTTTTCTTAAAGTTTTTTTCTTAAATTTTTAATTAGCAACAAGGGTTAATGAGATATGATAACAATAAAATTCTGATTCTAAAAAAATTAAATGCAGAAAATTCAAAACAGAAATCAGCAAGGTTTCGTATTAATCTAATGGTCTTAAAAGTTTCAGAATGTCAATCAGACCGTTCAGATGAAAGAAAAACAGGTCCTGCACCTGAAGACCAAATTTGAGTTCAATCAGACAGTTACTTACTTTGATATCAGAGTTTGATGCAGACTATGCAGGGAATAAAAAAACAGCAGTAAAGAAATTTTTTTTTTTGTTTTTGAAAGAAAAAGACTAACTACTAAAGTACTAATTAAATCTAAAATTATACTAATAAATCAGCCATTCCCTAGCAACGGCGCCAAAAACTTGACGCGCTCGCAAAAATATTTTCGCGAAACTAATCTCCCAAGTGCAGGAGAATCGCACAAGTAGTAAATTCTCGGGAGTCCGAGTTCGAATCCTTAGGGAACGAAATATATATGAGATTATTTAGTATAATTTCATATTAATTAATTCAATAAATATGTGGATTAAGATGATGTTTTGAAGTTTAGAGAAACTAATTAATAGATTAAGTTCGATAATAAAGAGATGGTTAGGGATCCGGAATCCCCCTTGACAATAATACATTCAAGATATAAACTCTACGGTTTCTGATTTAAAAGTTCAAATGTAGGATAGATCTAATCATGGAATATATTGTTTGAGCACACGAACTTAATTTCTAAGCATTCGTCGTGCCGGTTATGTCTACGACAAATCAAATAATAAAGTAATCCATGCATGAATAGATATAAACCATTAAAGAACTATCTACAACATAGGCAAGCAAGAAACCAAAATATATCAAAAGATCTAAATTGAATAGAACAATAGTTTAGAGTTTACTCCAAGAAAGTAACAAGTCAAGGGTTCTCCCATCACCCTAGACCAAAGGGATTAGCCGGCCATCAACATGAAAAATCTCCCCTGTTCCTATCCCTTTTTCTTTTCTTTTTATTTTCGGAAACAGGGCCTCCCCTGTTTCTCTCCTCCTCTGTTTTTTTCTTTGTTTTCAAATGAGAGCCCTCCTATATCTCCCGATGGGTCACCTGATCACACGGGATGCTTCTCTCCTGCTGGCTTCCGAGTATCCCGGACGCTGAGGAGTAGATCTGGGAACGGAAGATGCTTCGCGGACGGCTGGGCTTGAGCATGAATCCGGAAGACGAGCGGATGGATCGGAAGGAAGCACGGACGTGGGTGATGCCTCGCGGGATGCTGGAACGTTCTCTGGAAGGCTGGGATCTGTTGGAATGCATGGGAGATGAACTGTGGACGGCTGCAACGCTTCACAGGATGCTGGGATCACGGTGTAAACGCGCGGATGAAGCGGATGCGGAAGACTGGGAGACTGCGGATTATGTGGCCCGATCGAAGGGGATCAGGATCTCTTCCACATAGGCGGATCGCTGATGTGGCTGGAACTTGGACTTGTCGAAGAAGCTGGGATGCTTGAAGAATCGGATGCGGACGAGATGCTTCATGGGATGCTGATGCTGAAATCACGGGGTGAAGTCAGGGTGACGGCTTGGAGGAAGCTTGAACGCAGATGGATGAGGCTTGGGTGCTGCTGGGAGGATCCAATGTTGAGAGCTGGACGATTGCACGTGGGAGAAGTGGACTCAGACGAACGTGGCATGCTGGGAGGGTGCACGGACACTAGATGAGGGGTCACACGTTGGGCTGCTCGGGAGAAGCAGACGCGAAGAATGCTTCGCGATTCTTCCACGCGGGCGGATGGGCCTGCACGCGGCTTAGATGCTTGGGCTCATAGAAGACTGAAGCTGCGATGAAGTGGATAGCTGAACTTGACCTCCTTCTAGTGTGCAACTGGGGTTGACACAAGCGGTTGGCTGATCACCTGTAGTGATGCATATTTTTGGACCCAATGTGCATTTTAGCTTTGATTTCAGATCACCTGCACCCCACAAAAATATAATATTAATACAGCACTTCTATCATTATTTGTTAGCAATAATACTAATTTAAGTGATATATAGATCACACTTTTGTGCTCTCATCATTAGAGAACAAGGGTACTGAGCGTGACCAAGACAAGAAGTCACTTGGATGTCCATCCACTCGTCAGTGACTTGCTTGATGTTGCAGTAGTGTGACTGGTCCTTTGACCTGCGATGCTTCGGCTACTCACAGTGAAGTTATTGTAGTTTGACTGTACGTATACATGGTCTCTAGACATACGGGTCCATGAATGTAGATTGGCTGCAGTAGGTTCACTGTAGGAGTAGGGTATGCACCTATATGGAATCTATCGATCTTGATAGATAAGGAGAGATCCTATGTGATTTATAAGACTGAGTTCGTAAGACCTCGGCCGGGGCAGTATATACAGTGGAGAAAGAGTTTTCCACTCTCGAACTTAAGTCGAATAAATCTTGACATATGACAGACGATGGGGTTTGACGAGTTGTCCATGACCTCCGTCCTGTAGGGATCCACAATAGAAGGACTGTATCATACGATAACTGCACCTAGAGGTTCATCATTCCATTCTGTTGGATAGCTACTACATACTGCTAGGTGTCACTGGTGGATGGTGAGACTCACAGAAAATATCTCGATGGTCGATAAACTCTAATGACTTGAGTTGGAATCGTTCCAACCCATTGAAAGAAGTTTTCAATGATATTATGATAGAGATCGCAATATATCTCACTACCAGTCAGAATAGAACCTATGGAGTCACACACACTAGAGGTATTGACCGATCCGATGGTTGAATTATAATTATGAATCACGAGTAATCAATTCGATTGATAATCAGTTGAAGAAGGAACAATGAAAATTAATTAATTGGACTTAAACACGAATCCTACTTGGAGTAGGATTCCTGGAGTGCTAATTGGGTTAGGACTGGGAGTCCTACTTAGAGTAGGATTTCTACAATCCTAATTAAATTAGAATTTTGAATTCAACTTGGATTCCTACTTAGAGTAGGATTCCTAGAAGTCCTAATTAGATTAGGACTTTGGATTCAAATTAGAGTCCTAATTAGATTAGGACTAAAATTGAACAAGTCCTAATTAGATTAGGATTTCTTAAGTCCTGATTAATTTTAGTCTAATTAATTAAATGACTTCTAATTAGATTAGGATTGAAGAGTTCAATTGAGTCATGGTTCAATTGAATCCTAATTGGATTAGGATTTGAAGGAATACAAATTGGTACATCTAGTCGTTTTTGGAAAAGGATTAAAACCACCTAGGATTAGGCCCCACGCCCCACTTGATTAGATCAAGTTTAGGGCGTGCGTGATGGAGGATGAGGAGGGAGGGGCGTACACCCCTCCCTTGGCCGAAATCAAAGAGAAGAGAAGAGGGGCGTGCGCCCCTCTTCTTGGCTCCAAAAGGAAAAACATGAAGCTCCTAAAATGTAGGAGCTCCATGTGTAAGGAGGTGAAGGGCCAACCCCCAGGGCAATCCTTTTCCTCCTCTTTCAGCCATGAGCCACCTTTTTCTCTATTGGGTTTTCAGCCACCATCGGCAAAGGGAAAAGAAGAGGAGGCGTGCACCTCCTCTTGGCCTCCTTCCTTGGTTCCAACGCAAGGGAAAGAAAAGGCTGCATCTAGCCTTTGGATCTTCTCCCTTGATCCCTTCTTCCTCTTCCTCCTCCCTCTGGCATTCAAGAGTTGATTGAAAGAGAGGTGATCAGCCAACAAAATAAATCTCTGCAAGGGAGCTAGCACCCTGGGGATATTCGAGCATTTGGATCGGTCCTCTGCTTCATGTGGATACCCGTAGAGGCCGGACGCGTGTGCGGCTTCAATCAAACCTTTATCCTAAACCACAAACTTCAATTTGCAGTGATCATCTACCCGCACAAGATGAAGGTCTGATCTTCTTAATGGTTTTAAAAGTTTTTAATCCTAATCTGTCTACGAACGGTTTTTGAATAACGTTCATGAGATGAACATTGATCCCGCGCATGCCACTTCCGCTGCCATCTGAATTTTTTTTAAAAAAAATTTCTGCGGCATGGGCGGGTTCCCAATAGTGGTATCAGAGCCTAGGCTTCGTAGATTAAGGTTAGGATTAATTATTAGAGGGCATGTTAGATCTGAAATTTAAAAAGTTATGCATGCTGAAATTTTCTGCATGCAGAATTTCAGGATTGCTGTTTTTTGCATTCTGATTTTTATGTGCATAAGTTGATGATTCTATTGCATTGTTAATGAGATTACAAAAGTTTAGAATCATGTCTTGCATCATCAGCAACTCATGTGATGACGTAATTAATTAGATTTCAGATCTGAAAATTATAATTGATACATGTGGTGATGATCATAGGATTCAAACACTTTTGGTATCAAATGTAAAGACCTGCGATGTGATCTGTAATGTCATGTAATATTTTCAGATGCTTGCATGCATCTTATTTGATGTTTTGAGGGACCTGCATGCCTCCTAAAAGGGATGTAATTTATTTTATATCTGGTTGTATTTCTGTGATGTCATGTACGTCAACGATCAGTCAAAGATAGTACATGAGATGAACGACGATCTGAGCGGTTGATGACGATTGGATCAAGAGTTGATCAGGGATCGAATCAAGGAGGCTCGGGACCAATTCAAGAGTTGAAGACCAGCTGATCGATTGACATGCATGTGCTTGTAATATGACCTAATTAGAATCCATGATCATCACCTATTTAAAATTCAGCTTTTATTTATTGCTGCAATACCTGCGATGTGCCTTTTGCATGTGATGCGAATGTGAGCGGGGTAGATAGATTTACATATGATGCAAACTAGTAGAGCAATCCCAATGAGACCTAAACTAAAACCTCCTCAATCAGTCGAGAGTGAACCAACATGAGCGAGTCATATTAGATTAATTGATCTAATTGGTGTCTAGGAAAGCATGAAAGGTGGTTACTTAATTAGAACCTTACTCTCTGAGTAAGGGGAGCCTCCCACCTACTTACCTGGCCAATTATTCGATTACCTCTTATGAAGAGCTCAAGATTGCAAACACTAAGACATGATTAACCAATATTATGTCCATAGGTCTTCCACCGTAGTAGAGCTGCTAAGGTCTTTTTGGTGTTGACTTGTCTCGGCTGGACACAGTGGGCAAGTTGCATCGGAGGGCTGGACCTCTCTATAGACATGAGATGTTGTAGGGGTAAAGGTGGGGTTGGGCACCAATAACTGTTAGGTGAGGATCCAATGACGACTTTATTTCTACGGTTATATGGTGGGTCTGACTTAACTAAGGAATGGGACCAATAACTGTTAGGTGATAAGTTCTAAATAATGCATAAATTAACTTCTTACTCATAGCACTTATCGTTATTTTCATGCATATATTTTAAATTTAAACATAAGAAAATGCATTCCCCTTCATCATTGCATTTTAATAAATTATTAAAAGTAATTCAAGTTTGATTGATTTTATTGGTTGAGTCCAATTTATGCAGGTCGAGTCTAATATATGCAGGTTGAGTCAAACTCATTTGGGATGATCCTTGAACTCGAATCGCATGCACCCCGTGATTCAGATCCTCTTAGATTTCCGATTCAGCCCAACTCATCTGTTCCTTTCACATCCAATCGAGTTCAGCCTTTTATGTTTTAACCTTCCCTCCCAAAACCTCCCACATTGTACTATTTGAGTCCTTATCACATCCGCAATTAGCCATTCAAAGTCTTCCTAAAATTCCACGTGCAAGCCATCCACATGTAAGTCTTACACATCATCTCCCCATCTTCGAGATTCTTCCACCGCGTCTCAGCCACGTCATGTCTTCCACGCGTCTTCAGTCATCCATCCCCTGTTTCTAAATCCATTCGTTCCCAAGCTAATCTAGCCACACTCAGTTTCATTCATCCCGTAATGCATGCAAAGGGCTCCATTGTCCCGGATCCTCTTCTTCTTCCGCGATAAGTTCCAAGATCTCCTCCTGCATCCGAGTAGCCTGCAATTCATCCTCATCCCCTATGTCCAGCAAACAGAGCCCATCTAAAGAACTCCTCGTTTCTTCCCAACGTTCCGGATTCCTCCCAGCATCTCACGTTCAGCCGTCCGCATTAATCCCAGCTGTCCCATTTGAATTTCTGGATCCAACTCCTTCCGAATCCAAAGAACAAAATCTCCCACGTATGCCTCTTCTTTCGCTAGCTCCCAGCCTTCCCGTTCATCATCCACGGGCAAGCTCAGCCCCTATTCCATTGTCCACAAATCCTGATCCAGCCCTTCCTCACCTTCTCTTCATCGCAGATCAGAGCCATAATCTTCTTCCGGATTCTTCCCAGATTTCCTCTCAGCCAACGGCAGCATCTCCGAATCGCCTGCATCCTCATCCCGTTCGAAATTAACTCCATCATCTCGGATAAATCCATGCTTCGGAACAGAGCATCATCTCACGTCCCTTCATCCGCATAAGTTCCAGCATCCATGGATAGACTCAAATCCTCCACACCGCGTCCCAGCCGCGTTCAAGGAACCTCCCACATTTGAAGAAGCTCGGCTCCTTCATTCCCTGGATTCACGTCAACAGGATTTGCTCCAACGTTCGGATCAGATACGGCAACATCTCCCATCATCCACGGAAGAGATGAAGCCTCCACGAGCTTATCCTCCCATTCGGATCAGCCACAGAGGAGAGAGGGGGAGATTGCAGCCTATAGAAGGAGGAAACATCTCTTCCTTGGAACCATCTTCTCTCAGGCAGACTTCCCACAGAAATAAAAGGAGAGAGATTATTTTGGGTATTATGGGAAGAACTTCCCACGGAAAGAAAAAAAAATGAAATGGAATGAGGGGAGATTAGCTGGAGCTTCCTCCATCATCGCGACGTATTCTTCTCTTCTTTCACGCCGCCACCTCCCTCGGAAGAAGTCAGTCATGCCGTCTTCATCCCGCTGTGCTGCTATCGTCCACTTCTACATGGAAGGCTGATCTCCTCACTAGGGCTGGATGAAGCTCTAATAGAGAAATAAGGGTTTTTGTATCTTTAATTTTTGTTCTTGGGGTTGTATGAATCCTCTTACTCTTAAATGAATATTTTTCTTTCATCTCATATTTAATCTCTGTGACTTTAAATATGATGTTCGTACAACTATTTTTCATGATCACTGAGTGAGTATAAAGATAATCCATTCTTAAGGAAGATGCAGTGTCCTGCCACCTTATTTTAGGGTAGACATTTCATACCTACTGAAGATGGGTTTTCCTAAAATTTCTTCAGTGAATTTTTATTTGAATGCTTATAGGGCTTGTAGCCAATTTGCATGTTAATCCAAGATGAATTAAAATACAAATAATCCTTGTTACGATGTTAGTAGTGAATTTCTTGCCCTAGGTTCCCTCAAACTGATATCATTTTAATTGCATTTCTTATTAAATTGTTTAGTTTAATAGTCTTCAAACTCTCTCTTTCATATTATTTTTAAGAAAACAACTGTACCCCAATCCCTGTGGATCGATACCCGTAATCACTATCCTACTAGATACGTGCTATTGTGTGGTCTTAAAAATTGACTATCAATTTTTGGCGCCGTTGCCGAAAATTGAAAGCACGGTTGTCTTCTTTTTATTTATTTATTTTTATTTATTTCTTTTTAGCGATTGGATACATCTACTTCCTTATATTGCTATATTTTTGAGATGTACTAATCAGTATTTGTTTTTCTTTTAGGACTATCGAAAAAAAAAGGGGAAAGAAGGAACGAATTTTGGACGACTAGAGGACACGTACTGACGAGGTTTGATCAATTAGCCTGCTGCAATTTTTGCTTAGTAACCTCTAAACCTCTCCTGTCTTTGAATCCTTGTTGTGATTGTTTGATTTAATTTGAGTAAGGCATGTATGATTGCTTGACACACCACTTAATATATCACGCACATAGTAAGGGCAATCACCCCAACAAGATAAGAACTGGATTTCATCACCAGATTCTTACCCAAATTAGGTGAATTAATTCTCACATAGCTATCACTTTAATTAAAATCAATTAGACGTTGGCCTCTAGGGACATTCGAGCTCAATAGGATGAAGATCACCGAAAGTTGCACCAATTTTGCTCTATGGCTCAGTTGATGTCTAGGCAAGCTTTGTCCCTATAAGGGAGACAGTTCATCTGTTCGGAGCAAGTGGTTTTTAAGTGGAACCTTTGCAACGCATCGTGACCCCCCCACTTACTTGGGAGCTTACCTGGTCAACTCAGTTCATTAGACCGGATTGGAGGCTTAGGTGCCCTCTTCAAACCAGTTAGAAGTTGTCTAGTGATTTTAGGGCAAACACAAGGATTTGATGTGTTTTGTTTAATGCATGCTTGACTGCACTTGAATGATCGGAAGAGTTTTAGTGTATGCTAGGGTGTCGTTCCAGATCTTCTGAATTAGTACCTTTTGACCTTGAAATAGAGCGTTCTATTAGGACCCTTCGAGCCGAAATCTGCACCTATAGAACTTTAGGATCTACACCACCTATAGAGATGGCTGAAGAACAACCCAAGTTGTTAAAGGAGTACTTCACTCCTTCTATTTATACCTTTCCATCTTGTATTCGACTACCTGATACCACTGCTGCTGTACAGTTTGAAATTAAGTGTAGTGTCATCCAAATGCTTCCCTCTTTTTATGGACTCAATAATGAAGACCCATACAAATATTTAGATGAGTTCCTTGAGATTTGCACCACTGTCAAAATTCAGAACTTCACTAATGATGCTCTGAAACTTAGGCTATTTCCTTTCTCCCTTAAGGATAGAGCTAAGCAGTGGCTCCATTCATTAGAAGCCAATTCTATTCTTTCATGGGCCCAAATGCAACATGAATTTCTAAAGAAATATTTTTCCATAGGAAGAACAAACCAATTTAGGCGTGCGATCACAAGCTTCTCCCAATCTGACGGAGAAGAATTTCATGAAACGTGGAAAAAATTTAGAGACTTACTCCGAAAATTTCCGCATCATCAAATACCCAAATGGCAATTAATGCAATGCTTTTATGACGAATTGTCTGAATGAAACCGTCAAATGGTTGGTGCTTCTTGTGGGGAAACTTTCATGCTTAAAAGTGAACATGAGGCATGGCAATTGTTTGAAAATCTCAATGAAAATTCTCTCCACCATGGCTCCTCCGCTCGTCAAGCACCCCCGAGTTCTCAAAGAAAAGGGACCATATATGAAGTTAGCCAGTCCATAGGACTATCTGACAAAGTAGATGCACTGTCCCGCAAATTGGACCAGCTAATGTCTAGAGAACAGCTTCCAATCTTTCCCTAAGCACAAGTGTGTGCTCTCTGTTCTAGCCTATCTCATCCTGTTTTTGAGTGCCCTTTGTCAGCTCAATTTCCTGAATTTGTGCAAGAACAAGTTAATGCTGCCCAAACACAGTCCCGACCGAGTAATGATCCATATTCCACTACTTATAACTCGGGATGGCGCAACCATCCAAATTTCTCTTGAAAACAACAGACTCCCAATACCTCCCAGCCTTATTCCCAAAATTTTCAACCGTTCCAGAATGTTCATCCGAACCGTCCTCCTACTCACTATTCACAATTTCAGCATGTCTCTCCTCTAGCACCCCAAAGAGATATGGCTTTTGAGCAAAAAGTTTTGACTGCCCTTCAAGGACTGGAAGCTAATACACAATTGTTGCACTCCCATACCCAGTCTATTGCCAAATTAGAAATCCAGCTAGGGTAGCTAGATAGTGCACTGTATAAGAGAGAGGAAGGCAAGCTTCTAAGTCAACCAGTGAGTAACCCGAGGGGGCAGTACATGGCTCAAGAGACTCACCCGAATGATGTTCATCATGAACAAGCTAATGCCATGACTACCTTAAGAAACGGACGTATAGTGGACAATAAGGTTGGAGAAAAAGAACATAAGAAAAATGAAGACAGGAGTGTGACTATGCCTAAAGAGAACCCAAACTCTTCTGTGTCACCATCTAGTCCAGTATCGACCACACCTTTTATACCAAAGGCCCCTTTCCCTCAGTGTCTGAATGCACCTTCCCCCTTTAGCATGAAAGGAACTTCGTTAGAAGAAATAATGGAGCTTTTTAAACAAGTCAAAATCAACCTCCCTCTCCTTGATGCCATAAAACAAGTTCCATCTTATGCTAAATTTCTCAAAGATCTTTGTACCCAAAAACGAAAATCTAGGACACATGTGCCTAAAAAGGTCTTCCTAACTGAACAAGTGAGCTCCATCCTTCAGGACAAAATCCCTCCTAAGTTCAAAGATCCTGGTGCTCCCACCATCTCTTGTATCATAGGAGATAATCTTATTGATCAGGCACTCTTAGATTTAGGAGCCAGTGTTAATCTTCTTCCTTACTCCGTTTATGAGAAATTTGGATTAGGTGAATTAAAGCCTACTTCGGTGTCTCTGCAATTGGCTGATAGATCTGTAAAAATACTACGAGGAACAATTGAAGACATCCTAGTTAATGTAGACAATGCGAGTATAAATTGTAGAATTGGGGTGATGAATATATCTTTTAGGAATATGATTCTAGGTCGTCCCTTTTTAGCTACAGCCAATGCGAGTATAAATTGTAGAATTGGGGTGATGAATATATCTTTTAGAAATATGAAGGTCAAGTTAAATATATTTCGTGCCTCTGATCAACTTGCAAAGGAAGTTGAGTGCTTCCTAATAGACAAAATGGACGATCTTGTAGAAGAAACCCTTCCCTATATTGTGGCAGATGACCCTCTGAAAACATGCTTGGCCCATTTTGACTTTGATAAAGACAAGGCCATAGAAGCAGTCAACTTCTTGCTCGAAAATCAGTCTCCCACAAATTTTCTTCCTTGGAAAACTCGGCATGAACCCGGTATAATTTGATAAGGATGTGCTGCATCTGGCTGAAGACGTTAAACTTAGCGCTTGTTGGGAGGCAACCCAATTCTTGTAGGTTATTTTTGCATATTTTCTTATCGCATTTTTTTAATAGGAGTCCTCATATTACTTATGCAACTATGGTAAAATGCTTCTATCCTCCATATGCATCATATTTTCGTCCAAAATAAAATAGAATAAAATAATAATATAATATCTCAAAAAAAAAACATTGAGGACAATGTCTGATTTAGGTTGGTCGATCAAAAATGGGATTCTTGGCTAGAGAAAGTTCTGTGACATGGACGCCCAGCCCAACTCGGTCGGTCGGTTGACCCACCTAACAGATGATGATATTCTCGATCGATTTGATCGAATTTTGAAAAGTCTTTCTCACTATTCAGAACAGTGGAGCTTTCGATCAAGATGTTCTCGCCTCCCCCGTTCGGGCTTTCGCTCGAATCGGAACCGGGGGTATAGGATTGGAATGTATAGGATTGGAATTTTTGAAGAAATTTTTTGAATTTTTGATTTGTGAATAAGTTTTTCAAATTAAAAAAAAAACCTAATTTCTATGCATTAGTACTGAAATGATAAATGCACAAAGTATATAAAATCTAACAAGCCCAACGATTAGTCAGAAGTAAGACAATTTGAGTTCTTTTTATTAAAAGTTCTTTTAGCGAGTTGTAAGATAATTTTTTGGCATTTCACAACACATATGGCCTGCACTTCTAAGGGTTGGGTTCAACATTATGTTGCTAAGTCTGGTAGCAACCTTGAGTCCTGACGAATCATACCTATCTAATTCACTATTATCTCATATATATATATATATATAAAAAATGAATTTAGTCAGGTACATCGAAAAGGGCTACCTATCGTCAAAGATCAGCGGGATTGTGATGATGAACCCGAGCATAGGTCCGTAGGGGAGTCTTGATGCCCAACACCTTATGCCATCTAGTGTGGGAGTTGTTGACTGAATGCTCGCTACACGGAGGAATCATTACAAGAGTAAAAATGCATAATTTATTTATAAATAACAAATAAAAAATAATTAAAAAAAAGAAGAAGAAAGAGAAAAAGAGAAAATAATATTGATCTTGAAAAAGACGATAGTGTGAAAGCCGTCGTTGTAAAAATTCGAGAAACTGGAATATTACAGATAAAGCCCATGAGATATTAAAGTAAACATCCACAACTCTCGAAATCCTACAAGATAGGATGATTTTGAATCAGTGAATAGGTCTTATCTGACCAATTCTTGGAAACTACTAGCTTTAGCAGTATTTTGGGGAATCTAAAGCCTTAGCTTGTGTATGGTCCAAATATCACCGAGCACCCAAGTATAAATAAACCTTGCAACTTTCTAACGGAAACTTAATAACTTCAACTTAAGTTGCATACTGACCTAGGATTTTAGCTGACTTAGTAATTAAAACTTTGTGTGCTTTTGAACTTACTGGCACTTATGCATTTGAAATTAGATTTTATAAAATAATAAAATAAATTCTTTAAATAGAAATAGCAGTTTGTGGGTATCTAAGCCGGAAACCCTCACGAGATAAAAATTCGTCCACTAGGGCCACCTAGGGGTTCAAAGCCTTATTGCATACGGTAAACGCAATCGTGATTCCTGCGAAAGTGAGTTAGTTTTTTTTATTTTGCTCAAGGACTAGCAAAATATAGGTTGGGGGGTGTGATAAGTGCTAAATAATGCATAAATTAACTTCTTACTCATAGCACTTATCATTATTTTCATGCATATATTTTAAATTTAAACATAAGAAAATGCATTCCCCTTCATCATTGCATTTTAATAAATTATTAAAAGTAATTCAAGTTTGATTGATTTTATTGGTCGAGTCCAATTTATGCAGGTCGAGTCTAATATATGCAGGTTGAGTCACTCATTTGGGATGATCCCTGAACCCGAATCGCATGCACCCCGTGAATCAGATCCTCTTAGATTTCCGATTCAGCCCAACTCATCTGTTCCTTTCACATCCAATCGAGTTCAACCTTTTATGTTTTAACCTTCCCTCCCAAAACCTCCCACATTGTACTATTTGAGTTCTTATCACATCCGCAATTAGCCATTCAAAGTCTTCCTAAAATTTCACGTGCAAGCCATCCACATGTAAGTCTTACACATCATCTCCCCATGTCCGAGATTCTTCCACCGCGTCTCAGCCACGTCATGTCTTCCACGTGTCTTCAGTCGTCCAGCCCCTGTTCCTAAACCCATTCGTTCTGAAGCCATTCTAGCCACACTCAGTTTCATTCCTCCCGTAATGCATGCAAAGGGCTCCATTGTCCCGGATCCTCTTCTTCTTCCGCGATAAGTCCCAAGATCTCCTCCCGCATCCGACTAGCCCGTGATTCATCCTCATCCCCTGTGTCCAGCAAATAAAGCCCATCTAAAGAACTCCTCGTTTCTTCCCAACGTTCTGGATTCCTCCTAGCATCCCACATTCAGCCATCCGCATTAATCCCAGCTGTTCTATTTGAATTTCCGGATCCAACTCCTTCCGAATCCAAAGAACAGAATCTCCCACGTATGCCTCTTCTTCCGCTAGCTCCCAGCCTTCCCGTTCATCATCCACGGGCAAGCTCAGCCCCTATTCCATCGTCCACAAATCCTGATCCAGCCGTTCCTCACCTTCTCTTCATCACAGATCAGAGCCATAATCTTCTTTCGGATTCTTCCCAGATTTCCTCTCAGCCAACGGCAGCATCTTCGAATCCCCTGCATCCTCATCCCGTTTGGAATTAACTCCATCATCTCGGATAAATCCATGCTTCGGAACAGAGCATCATCTCATGTCCCTTCATCCGCATAAGTTCCAGCATCCATGGATAGACTCAAATCCTCCGCACTGTGTCCCAGCCGCGTTCAAGGAACCTCCCACATGTTGAAGAAGCTCGGCTCCTTCATTCCCTGGATTCACGTCAACAGGATTTGCTCCAACGTTCGGATCAGATACGGCACATCTCCCATCATCCGCGGAAGACATGAAGCCTCCACGAGCTTATCCTCCCATTCGGATCAGCCATAGAGGAGGAGAGGGGGGAGATTGCAGCCTATAAAAGGAGGAAACTTCTCTTCCTTGGAACCATCTTCTCTCAGGCGGACTTCCCACAGAAATAAAAGGAGAGAGATTATTTTGGATATTATGGGAAGAACTTCCCACGGAAAGAAAAAAAAATGCAATGGAATGAGGGAAGATTAGCCGGAGCTTCCTCCATCATCACGATGTATTCTTCTCTTCTTTCCCGCCGCCACCTCCCTCGGAAGAAGTCAGTCATGCCGTCTTCATCCCGCTGTGCTGCTATCGTCCACTTCTACATGGAAGGCTGATCTCCTCACTAGGGCTGGATGAAGTTCTAACAGAGAAATAAGGGTTTTTGTATCTTTAATTTTTGTTCTTGGGGTTGTATGAATCCTCTTACTCTTAAATGAATATTTTTCTTTCATCTCATATTTAATCTCTGTGACTTTAAATATGATGTTCGTACAACTGTTTTTCATAATCACTGAGTGAGTATAAAGATAATCCATGCTTAAGGAAGATGCAGTGTCCTGCCACCTTATTTTAGGGTAGACATTTCATACCTACTGAAGATGGGTTTTCCTAAAATTACTTCAGTGAATTTTTTATTTGAATGCTTAAAGGGTTTGTAGCCAATTTGCATGTTAATCTAAGACGAATTAAAATACAAATAATCCTTGTTACGATGTTAGTAGTGAATTCCTTGCCATAGGTTCCCTCAAACTGATATCATTTTAATTGCATTTCTTATTAAATTGCTTAGTTTAATAGTCTTCAAACTCTCTCTTTCATATTATTTTTAAGAAAACAACTGTACCTCAATCCCTGTGGATCGATACCCGTAATCACTATCCTACTAGATACGTGCTATTGCGTGGTCTTTAAAATTAACTATCATTAGGTGAGGTTTTCATGACTTTGAGACCAAGTAGTACTGCAACATGCTTGAAAAGCATTGTACAAGAGTTGTACACTCATCCATTTATGTGTCACCGATAACTGTTAGATGAGGTGGCATGTAAATCGGTGGGACCGCAGTACCCACTAGAAAACCTAGTCGTGTAGGATTTTTGTTTTCCTACTAGGGGAGTATGAGGAATTCGAGAAAATAGTGGGAGGTACATTTGTTCTAAAAGACCCTAGAACAAATTAGGATCAAGTACAAAAATCTAACTAGAATCTTTACTCTCTGCAGATCACAATGTCAGCCTCAAACCCTTTGACCCGTATTCTTGAGACCAACCGATTGACCGGTACCAATTACAACGACTAGCTTAGAAACCTCAAAATCATTTTGAGTTGCGAGAAAATAGGCTTTGTGCTCGACAATGATATCCCCACATTACCAACACGTTCGACCGCTGATCAGCGTGCGACGCATGAAAAGTGGACAGACGATGACATTAGGGTCAAGTGCTACATCATGGCATCCATGTCCAATGAACTCCAATGCCAGCATGATCATATGAAGACTGCTAGGGACATACTGGCACACCTGCAAGAGTTGTATGGTAAGCAGAGTCACACAGCTTGCTTTGAAGTGTCCAAGAGGCTCTTCAAGGCAAAGATGCGCGAGGGGCAGTCTGTCCATGATCACGGTCTGACTATGATCAAGGACCTAGAGGAGCTTAAGAAGCTCGGTATGAACATGCACAAGGAATTGCAAGTGGATCTGATCCTGCAATCCATTCCTGATTCATTTGGACAGTTTATAGTAAACTACCACATGAATAAGATTGAATGCACTAAGACTGAACTATTAAATATGTTGGTAACTGCTGAGGGAGCCTTGAAAGGTTCAAGGAGCAATGTCCTTGCTGCTGAGTTAACTTCTGGTTCCAAGAGAAAGTCTACTTGGAAGAAGAAGAAGCCAGCAAAGAAGCAGAAGAAAGACAAGAAGCCAAAGAAGAAAGTTCAAAAGAAAAAGGCTAAGAACAAAGAAAAATGTTTTCACTGCAATGTCGATGGCCACTGGAAGAGGAACTGTCCTTTATACCTCGAGAGCCTGAAGAACAAGAAGGCAGACACACCTTCAGAAGGTATGTTAGACTTGCTCGTAATTGAAACTAACCTTACGGTTTCCTTTACTTCTAGTTGGGTCATATATTCCGGTTCTAGTGCTCATTTGTGCACTACTACGCAGGGTCTAAAGGAAAGTAGAAGGCTGGCGGAATGTGCGATAACCCTTCGGGTTGGCAATGGGGCAAAAGTTGCTGCTGTGGCTGTGGGCACCTACCCTCTGCGACTACCGTCTGATTTTAGTTTATTACTTAGAGACTGTTATTATGTAACTGCTGCTAGCAGAAATTTGATTTCTGTTTCATGTCTAGCACAGGATGGTCATGTTTTTACATTTGACAAAGACTGCTGTTTTATTAATTTCAGAAATAAAATAGTCACACGTGGTTTTATGATTGACAGTCTCTATCATTTGCATATGGATGTATCTGTAAATATGTCTGAGCAAGAAGTGAGTGCCAAAGGATCCAAAAGATCCAGGAATGAGACAAATCAAAAGTATTTATGGCACCTCAGGCTTGGCCATGTTGAAGAGGACAGAATGAACAAAATAGAGAAAGATGGGCTTCTCGGCTCATTGACTTCCGAGTCATATCCAGTTTGTGAGTCCTATCTTCAAGAAAAAATGGCTAGATTGCCCTTTGTAGGACATGGGGAGAGGACCACTGAAATACTTACTGTTGCCCAGAGATGGTCACCCAAGAGGGGGGTGAATTGGGTGTCTTAAAACTTTTTGTCTAATTAAAAATAAAACACACAAATGTATGAGCTAAAGTAAAAATAAAGGTATGAAAACAGACAATCGCAAACACAAGCTTTTATAGTGGTTCGGAGCTTCCACTGCTCCTACATCCACTCCCCAAAGCACCTTTGGGAATTTCCACTATAATCCAAGATTACAGTACGGTAGTTTTGCGAGTTCACTACCCAACTCGTTGTTTTACACCGGGCTAACAACGAACCCTATAACCCCCAATTTCACCTAGGCTTGGGACGCCTTTCCCTTGTTCCAAGTCCCTTGACTGGAACAAGCACAATATTGAAAAAGTTTTACAAAAGATTTGAAAGCTCTAAATAAGCAAATATAACATTGATAAACAATGAAACCCGGAAGAACCCTTTTAGCCGTTGGAAGCGTGGGAAATGGTGGTTCTTCCGATGTGGATCGCGTTGGCTTGAATGTGAGCTTTGAATGCCGAACGGAAGAGAGTAGTTGAGCACGAAATCAGTTGGGAAACTTGAAGGTACTTGATTTCTTCACTTGAATGCACTGACTCCCTTGAACCTCTTTTTCTTTCTTCTCTCTTGAATGATCTTGTGTTGGGTTGGTGAGAAGTTGTTGGAAAGCACTTAAGAGCTCCCTTTTATAGCCCAAAAAGCAAATATAGCCGTTAGAGATAAAGTTAAAGAGATTTGAAATTCAAACCAAACCTGCAAAAGTTGTCAGTCGCGTCCCAGGTGCTCCGGAGACGTCTCCGCTTCATCGCGAGACGTCTCGGCTGTAAGATTTTACTTTTGACGATGTTTGGGGTCGACTCGGCGCTTTACGGGGACGACTCTGGAAATGAGCCGTTTGAATACTTGTTTTTCTGTTTTTCTGAGAGGGTCGCCTCGGCACTTTACGGGGACGTCTCGGCTTGTTTGCGCTTTTTGCATGGGGACGACTCCGCTGCCTTGGGGACGACTCCGCCGTTATATCTCCGAAAAACAAGTCTTCTGGAATTCTCTGAGAGAGTCGACTCCGCTTTTTCAGGGGACGTCTCCGCTGCCTTATCACCGAAAAAGACATCCTCTGGAAAACCCTGAGAGAGTCGACTCCGCTACCTCGGGGACGACTCGGGAAGTCTGCTTTTTACTTGCGGGGACGACTCCGCGTCCTGTGGAGACGGCTCGCGCGCATCTCTTGAAATCAGCCTTTCTGCCGCCACTGAGATGTAGGGTTCTAGCATGTCATAATGGGCAGCGGAAGCTAGGGATTTTAAAAATTTTCTTAATAAAGTCCCTATGCATGAAACCCTTTTAAGCCTAGATCACCTTAATGATTACAATCAAATAATATAAAATAAATGCAGAATTAGTAGAATACCTCAAATGCTAATCCAAAGTGTACAATCTCCACGAGGCGTCCAAGTGTCCGCCCTCCAATGGTGATCCACACGAAAACTTGATCAAGACTTTAGCTCCAAAGACTTTTGATCCTTAATGCAGAATTCTTCTAAAGAACTCTAATGGCTTGCTTTCCTTCCTTTCTATTTTTCTTTAGCCTTCTAAAATCACTTCTAATCCTTTTGTCCTAATGAAGACCACCTTGTCTTGGCTTAGGACACACTAGAAGCAATGTTAGAAAGAAAGAAACTAATGTAAGAAAGAAGGGATATGAGAGAGAGAGAGTTGGATTGATTTTCGATGATTTGAAAACACCGGGAGCATTCCCTATTTATAGATGGCGTACGGATGCATTGTAGCCATCCATTCATGCATGAAGAGGGGCGTGAGATCAAGGGATGTGTCATTTGATGAGAGGGCATATCAGAAGTAGTTAGGATAAGATGAAGTGCTTATGATATGGCGCTTCATCCTTATCCATTCCCTAAGCATCTCTTCATGAAATCCACCGTACTCATGCCTCTCTTCATTTCTTCTCACGCATGAAAAATAGGGAGCATTCTCAACCATTGATCAAGGCTAGATGATGATCCAAAGGCCCTTATTGGTGGCGCCATAAGAAAGAAGGAGAGAGAGAATGATGCGGTTGAAGGGAAAGTAGTTAGGATATGATGACGTGTCATCTTCATCCAATCCAAATGGCACTTCTTCATGAGGCGCCATTCTAAATTCACCGTATTCCCTTCTTTCTCACGCCATCTGATGTTGACTAAGTCAATATCACAAGTCCATCACGAGATCATGATCTCCCATCATCCCATGATGAAGATCCAATGGCTCTAATCCATGGCGCCATCCATTTGATCCTTCTCTTCATCCAAATGTTGATCCAACGGTCAAAATTAAATGTTTTATCAAATCTAATCCAATTAGACTCAAATCAAGCCAATTTAGGTGCCAACTCTTGGCTAACCCATATTAGAATATGATCTAATCAAATTAGATCAATTAAGAATCAGATTCGAATCCAATTCGAATCAGATTCGAATCTAGTTCGAATCAGGAGCTAAGGTTTGCAACACCTGCTAGGATGTTTATCTTGCAAACATGATCTAATCCAATTAGACCCTTGATAAGTTTTCTTGTGTGTGACCCATTGGGTTCCATACTTAGCCAGCAATAGGTGTGAGTGCGAGTTGACCCAACTTGATTAGAACTCTTCTAATCGATTTAAGTCCAAACTGCGCGAACCCAAACTTAACAATTAGAATCCTTTCTAATTGGTGATCGAATTAAACTCTTTAATTCGATCAAACCTATAAGACAAGATTGACGTCTAGCAACGTGTCATGTCTATCCGGAAAATATGGAATTTGGTGGAAATACCAAAAATACCCTTCAGTGGCAAGTTACCATGCAATTCAATCCTTTAATCAAACTGCATCCCAAATATGTATATGAGTATGAATATATGTCAAACTCAATTTCATATTCATATTTTTCTCAATCTTTTAATGATAATTCAAATAATGAAACATTAGAAACTCTTTCTAATTTTCATTCTGCTTTGATCAAAGGCTTCCTGAATTATCATATGATTAGAATAAATAGGATGCTATCTTCTCTTACTAGAAGTGATTAATTTCTTGTTGACCTACTCATAATCTTCGTACACAATCCACCATATCCAGAAGACCTCGTACATAACTTATTGTCATGAATGAGTGTAAACCAAAACATAGGTTCATGTGCACAAGATACCATGGTGATCTCAGGTCAAAGGATCAGTTGCACAACTCCCACTAAGAGAATCATCTT
This sequence comes from Phoenix dactylifera, assembly GCF_009389715.1. Lineage (NCBI taxonomy): Eukaryota > Viridiplantae > Streptophyta > Magnoliopsida > Arecales > Arecaceae > Phoenix > Phoenix dactylifera. The sequence goes on from NW_024069375.1 coordinate 38,588, forward strand.
TTGACATGTAAGTAAGACTTCATAAGATTTCTCTTTGTAGGTCAATTCAGTGAACTCATTCTTCTAATGAGCACCCATAACTTTGTATTAGTGTCTCCACACAAATGATTGTGAGATCAATCATCCTCTGCATCGAGCATACATAAGACATGCCAGTCTTTCCGGTAATCATTGATCCCCGACTCAATGTACCAATGACTGGAAATATTTAAGATTAAGATTTTAGAATTTTAAGTCTCACTAGTATGATCTCATCATAGTCTTAAAACCATTGCCCTAATCTAAGGAGTTTATCATAAATATAATCAACAGCATATGATAAAACATAACGCCTTTATTCATATTTAAATGTCATGTACATGATTTGGACAAATCAAAAGAAAAACCCTTCGCAATACATATTGCGATTGGCTTGTAGGGCATCTACTCTTTCAATCTCCCACTTGCACTAAAGCCAATCGCTCTTATATTTTATCCTCATACAATCGAGGTGGCGATCGAACTGCTGTTGTGGTAGAGCTTTAGTGAACGGGTCTGCTAAGTTGTTCTTGGTGTCTACTCGTTCAATGACTATGTCTTGTCTCTCGACAATCTCTCGAACAAGATGGAAGCGTCTTAGAATGTGCTTGGATTTGTGATGAGACCTTGGTTCCTTCGCTTGAGCAACAGCTCCAGTGTTATCACAATAAACTGGGACTGGTCCAGCAATCTCGGGAACTACTCCTAACTCAGAGATGAACTTCTTCATCCAGACAGCTTCCTTAGCGGCTTCACTTACAGCAATGTATTCTGCCTCAGTAGTTGAGTCAGCTACAGTTTGCTGTTTGGAACTCTTCCAGCTCACTGCACCACCATTTAGGGTAAAGACATACCCTGAAGTGGACTTGCTATCATCTGGGTCTGATTGAAAACTAGAATCAAAAAATCCTTCTAGTTTCAACTCAGATCCTCCATAAACTAGAAAAATATCTTTAGTCCTTCTCAAGTACTTAAGAATATTTTTCACAGCTATCCAATGATCCTCTCCTGGATCAGCCTGAAATCTACTTGTTATGCCTAAGGCATAAGCAACATCAGGCCTAGTACATAGCATAGCATACATAATCGATCCTACTGCCGAAGCATAGGGAATAGAATTCATTCTATTCCTCTCTTCAGATGTCTTAGGAGACATCTTCTTAGAGAGACGTATGCCATGACTCATAGGCAAATAACCTCTTTTACTTTCTTCCATGCTGAATCTTTTCAGCACATTATCTATGTACCTAGACTGGGACAAGCCTAGCATCCTTTTAGATCTATCCCTATAGATCTTTATACCAAGTATATAGGATGCTTCTCCCAAGTCTTTCATGGAAAAGCTTTTTGACAGCCAAGTCTTGACCGATTGTAACATTGGAATATCATTTCCAATGATCAGTATGTCATCTACATACAATATTAAGAAGACAATGGCACTCCCACTAGTCTTCTTGTACACACATGGTTCATCCACATTTTTGATAAAACCAAACTCTTTGACTGTTGTATCAAAATGGATGTTCCAACTCCTCGATGCTTGCTTTAATCCATAAATGGATCTCTTAAGCTTGCATACTTGATTTGCTCTCTTACTTGAGACAAATCCTTCTGGCTGTGTCATGTAAACCTCTTCCTCAAGATAACCATTAAGGAAGGCGGTTTTGACATCCATCTGCCAGATTTCATAATCATAGTATGCAGCTATTGCAAGCAAAATCCGAATAGATTTGAGCATAGCTACTGGCGAAAAAGTTTCATCATAGTCAATTCCTTGCTTTTGCCTGAAACCTTTTGCCACCAATCTAGCCTTGTAGGTTTCTACTTGGCCATCTGCTCCAATCTTTTTCTTATAGACCCATTTGCAACCTATAGGGTTTACACCCTCTGGTGCATCAACCAAAGTCCATACTTGGTTGGTATACATAGAATCTATTTCAGATTTCATGGCTTCTAGCCATTTGTCAGAGTCACTACTCATGACAGCTTCCGAATAGGTCAGAGGATCATTATTCTGAACAATGTGGGCTTCATCATTCTCAATGATGAACCCATACCTCTCAGGTGCTCTTCGCACTCTATCTGACCTTCGGAGAGGAGATGTGTGTTGTGGTTGTACCTCATCAATGGGTACATCTGGTTGAAGAATTTCTTATGTTTCTATTTGTAGGTTTTGAACTTCTTCAAGTTCAATTTTTCTATCCTTGCCCTTTTCTAAGATAAACTCTTTTTCTAAGAAAATGGCATGCCTACCTACAAAAACTTTTTGTTCGGTAGGATGATAGAAGATGTATCCTATACTATCTTTAGGATAACCTACAAAAATACATTTATCTGATCTAGCACTTAGCTTGTGTCCAAAATTTCTTTTGACATAAGCTTGACAACCCCATATCTTAAGATACTTAAGATTAGGCTTCTTTCCTCTCCATATCTCATATGGAGTGCTAGGTACAGACTTAGAAGGTACCCTGTTTAATATTAGTGCAGCAGTCTCTAGGGCAAAACCCCAGAAGGAAATAGGAAGATCAGTAAAGCACATCATGGACCGTACCATATCTAATAAAGTACGATTCCTCCGTTCAGCTACACCATTTAATTGTGGCGTATACGGAGGTGTCCATTCAGAGAGAATGCCCTTTTCTTTAAGATGATTTAAAAACTCACTAGAAAGGTATTCACCTCCTCGATCAGATCGAAGGATTTTAATACACTTTCCGGTTTGTTTTTCAACCATACTTTGATACTCTTTAAACTTATCAAAAGCTTCGGATTTATGTTTCATAAGATACACATATCCGAACCTTGATAAATCATCAGTGAATGTGATGAAGTAAGAGTATCCACCTCTAGCTGGAGTTGTCATAGGACCACATATATCTGTGTGTATAAGTCCTAATAACTCACTTGCCCTTTCTCCATGTCCAGTGAATGGAGACTTAGTCATTTTACCCATAAGACAAGATTCACAAGTTCCTAATGATTCATAATCATAAGGATCAAAGAACTCTTCTTTGTATAACTTGTTGATTCTTGATTCACTTATGTGACCAAGTCGGCAATGCCAAAGAAGGGTGTTATTTACTTCCTCTCTCTTTCTTTTATTGCTTTTATTAATATGAAAGACATTGTCATTAAGTAATAAAACAAGAAGACCATTTTCCATAATGCCATTGCAAAGATGCTTATTAGAAAAATAAATAGAGCAACCATTGCCCTTTCCATTAATTTCAAATCCTTTCTTTAACAACAAAGGAATGGAAATTACATTTCTAATAATTTTGGGCATATAATAACAATCTTCTAATTGTAGGAGCTCTCCCGAAGGTAACTCCAAGTTGTAGGTTCCAACAGCTTCAGCCTGGATAGACTCTCCTCCAGCGCCATACAGCTCGAAGTCACCTTTCTTCAAAATTTTAATTTTCTGTAGTCCATGCAAAGATTTGCAAATGTGAAAACTACAGCCGGTATTCAATACCCATGAATTTGAATTTGAAGAACTTAATGACAAGTTGGCATGTAACATAAACATACCTTTTGATGCAACTCTTGCATCGGTCTTCATACTTGCAAGAAAACTCTTGCAATTCCTTTTCCAGTGGCCAGCTTTGCCGCAATGAAAACAGGTACTTGATCCGGAGTTTTTCTTTCCTTTTTTCTTTTTGATGCTACTCTTGGGGTTCAATCGTTTCTTAGAACCCTTATTTCCCAATTTCCTTTTAGAAGTGCCATCTATAAGAAGGAGTGGACCTTTATCCTTCTTAATATGGCCTTCAGCTGTTTTGAGCATATTTAACAGCTCGGGCAGGGAGGTGTTCAGCTTGTTCATGTGAAAGTTCACAACAAACTGAGAGAATGAATCAGGCAGTGATTGCAGGATCAAATCCTGACTGAGCTCACTATCCATAGCAAAACCTAATTGACTTAATCTAGTGATTAAGTCTATAACCATAAGAACATGGTTTTGCACTGGAGTTCCTTCATTCATTCTAGCACGGAACAACTGCTTAGATATCTCATACCTAGCAGTCCTGCTTTGTTCTCCATACAACTCTTTTAAATTGAGAAGTATGGATTGAGTGTCCATGCCATCATGTTGCCTCTGTAATTCATTGCTCATAGAGGCAAGTATGATACATTTGACAGTCAAACTGTCATTTTTCCACATCTTATGTGTGGCAACCTCCTCTTCTGTAGCATCATCCCCTAGATCTCCAAGATCAGGGGTTTCAAGTATATAGGAAATTTTCTCCTGAGTGAGTACTATCTTTAAATTCCTCAACCAGTCCACATAGTTTGGTCCGGTCAACTTGTTGGCATCTAAGATGCCTCTTAGTGAAAGTGAAGAAGCCATTTAATAATTCTACATATGCAAGAACATAACTAATATAAGCAGACCAATCATGATGACATGTTTGCAACTAGATAAGGACTTTAATCTAATTTGTCTCCTACTATTTTTATCGAATATCATAGCCCTCTCCTATGATAAACGTGAAAATATAATTTTTCTTAGTAGGGTTGAGATCCTAATTCATCATAAAAAGCCTTGTGGTTACACAACAAACCTTTATGAGTTCAAAGGTGGGAAACTCTTTCCGATTGTATCTCATGCAATTCTCAACTTTATCTTGTCCTCTTAAAATACTTATTGCCTTGTGTTAGCACAACAAACAATAATATTTTAGTTAAGTCAAACCCTTCATTTCCATATAGTCATATTCGAATAATATTGCCCTTGTGGTTGCACAACAAGGCAATATATTAAAATATGCCATAAGCATCTTAATGCACCAAGACGGTATAACATCAGTCCCCATTGCAAGTTTTGTGTTAGCACAACAAACTAGCATGGATCTTGACATAATAATATCGAGGCATGAAGGAAGGCTATCAATAGTGTTATATCAATATTAAGCTTATCCATAATAGGCAATCAAACAATTGGCCAGGTAAGCAGGTGGGAGGCTCCCCTTACTCAAAGAGTAAGGTCCTAATTAAGTAACCACCTTTAGTGCTTTCCTTAGACACCAATTAGATTAATTGTTCTAGAATGGGTTAGCTTAAAATTTTTTAAACACTATGACTTAATATAATTTTTATTGAGGGCTTACTAGTCTCTAGCACATTCTTTAATTGTAACATATATTTAACATATCTAAAATAAGCTATCATGCATCATAGCTATCTCATAGCATGTATAAATTATAAGCAACTAATTAACATGCTTCAACATATTTTCATATGGAAAATTTCATATCATGACATTTTATTACATATCATATCATATATGAATCATATATTTCAGCATTTCATTAAGCATATGACATTACTATCTCATAGTAAATTAATAATCATACATCATGCATTATTATTTGATTGAACCAATTAAGGATAGCTCTGATACCACTGTAGGGTTCTAGCATGTCATAATGGGCAGCGGAAGCTAGGGATTTTAAAAATTTTCTTAATAAAGTCCCTATGCATGAAACCCTTTTAAGCCTAGATCACCTTAATGATTACAATCAAATAATATAAAATAAATGCAGAATTAGTAGAATACCTCAAATGCTAATCCAAAGTGTACAATCTCCACGAGGCGTCCAAGTGTCCGCCCTCCAATGGTGATCCACACGAAAACTTGATCAAGACTTTAGCTCCAAAGACTTTTGATCCTTAATGCAGAATTCTTCTAAAGAACTCTAATGGCTTGCTTTCCTTCCTTTCTATTTTTCTTTAGCCTTCTAAAATCACTTCTAATCCTTTTGTCCTAATGAAGACCACCTTGTCTTGGCTTAGGACACACTAGAAGCAATGTTAGAAAGAAAGAAACTAATGTAAGAAAGAAGGGATATGAGAGAGAGAGAGTTGGATTGATTTTCGATGATTTGAAAACACCGGGAGCATTCCCTATTTATAGATGGCGTACGGATGCATTGTAGCCATCCATTCATGCATGAAGAGGGGCGTGAGATCAAGGGATGTGTCATTTGATGAGAGGGCATATCAGAAGTAGTTAGGATAAGATGAAGTGCTTATGATATGGCGCTTCATCCTTATCCATTCCCTAAGCATCTCTTCATGAAATCCACCGTACTCATGCCTCTCTTCATTTCTTCTCACGCATGAAAAATAGGGAGCATTCTCAACCATTGATCAAGGCTAGATGATGATCCAAAGGCCCTTATTGGTGGCGCCATAAGAAAGAAGGAGAGAGAGAATGATGCGGTTGAAGGGAAAGTAGTTAGGATATGATGACGTGTCATCTTTATCCAATCCAAATGGCACTTCTTCATGAGGCGCCATTCTAAATTCACCGTATTCCCTTCTTTCTCACGCCATCTGATGTTGACTAAGTCAATATCACAAGTCCATCACGAGATCATGATCTCCCATCATCCCATGATGAAGATCCAATGGCTCTAATCCATGGCGCCATCCATTTGATCCTTCTCTTCATCCAAATGTTGATCCAACGGTCAAAATTAAATGTTATCAAATCTAATCCAATTAGACTCAAATCAAGCCAATTTAGGTGCCAACTCTTGGCTAACCCATATTAGAATATGATCTAATCAAATTAGATCAATTAAGAATCAGATTCGAATCCAATTCGAATCAGATTCGAATCTAGTTCGAATCAGGAGCTAAGGTTTGCAACACCTGCTAGGATGTTTATCTTGCAAACATGATCTAATCCAATTAGACCCTTGATAAGTTTTCTTGTGTGTGACCCATTGAGTTCCATACTTAGCCAGCAATAGGTGTGAGTGCGAGTTGACCCAACTTGATTAGGACTCTTCTAATCGATTTAAGTCCAAACTGCGCGAACCCGAACTTAACAATTAGAATCCTTTCTAATTGGTGATCGAATTAAACTCTTTAATTCGATCAAACCTATAAGACAAGATTGACGTCTAGCAACGTGTCATGTCTACCCAAAAAATATGGAATTTGGTGGAAATACCAAAAATACCCTTCAGTGGCAAGTTACCATGCAATTCAATCCTTTAATCAAACTGCATCCCAAATATGTATATGAGTATGAATATATGTCAAACTCAATTTCATATTCATATTTTTCTCAATCTTTTAATGATAATTCAAATAATGAAACATTAGAAACTCTTTCTAATTTTCATTCTGCTTTGATCAAAGGCTTCCTGAATTATCATATGATTAGAATAAATAGGATGCTATCTTCTCTTACTAGAAGTGATTAATTTCTTGTTGACCTACTCATAATCTTCGTACACAATCCACCATATCCAGAAGACCTCGTACATAACTTATTGTCATGAATGAGTGTAAACCAAAACATAGGTTCATGTGCACAAGAGACCATGGTGATCTCAGGTCAAAGGATCAGTTGCACAACTCCCACTAAGAGAATCATCTTTTGACATGTAAGTAAGACTTCATAAGATTTCTCTTTGTAGGTCAATTCAGTGAACTCATTCTTCTAATGAGCACCCATAACTTTGTATTAGTGTCTCCACACAAATGATTGTGAGATCAATCATCCTCTGCATCGAGCATACATAAGACATGCCAGTCTTTCCGGTAATCATTGATCCCCGACTCAATGTACCAATGACTGGAAATATTTAAGATTAAGATTTTAGGATTTTAAGTCTCACTAGTATGATCTCATCATAGTCTTAAAACCATTGCCCTAATCTAAGGAGTTTATCATAAATATAATCAACAGCATATGATAAAACATAACGCCTTTATTCATATTTAAATGTCATGTACATGATTTGGACAAATCAAAAGAAAAACCCTTCGCAATACATATTGCGATTGGCTTGTAGGGCATCTACTCTTTCATGAGAGAGTCGACTCCGCTACTGAGAGAGTCGACTCCGACCCTGCGAGACGCCTCGCCAGGTGCCGGGGACGTCTCCAAACGTGCAGTTCTTCCTGTTTGTGCCAGAGACGTCTCTGGGACAAACCGGAGACGTCTCGGCTGTCCCTGATCTGTTTTCTTCGACTCAAAAAATTCTTCAATAAATTCATAAAAATTATGGAAACTTGCCTAGATATTTCTTAACAATATTCTTAATTAAGCACCTAAAATTCTCAAGTAAATTGTTAAGATAAATGGAATTATACTCTAGTGTTTTGTATTCATCTCAATTAGGGGGTCAACAATCTCCCCCTTTTTGATGATGACAAAACACTGAGTATATGCAAAATTCGAAATTTAAACATATACACAGTATTTGATCAGATGTACAAGTATAATGTTTTGATTAGAGCTAGATACAGTGTGCATAATTCAGAATAGTCAATTTTCAGTTCTATCCTTATGCATAAGATTGATCTTAATAGCTCTTAAGCAATTTTAGCATATCAACTAAATTTGAATTAAGTTAAAATGTGATATTGATGCTAAAGATAATTGAAAGCTAAGTTCTTTTTGACTCCCCCTTTCTTTTTCAGAAGGGCAATTATCTTAAAGCCAATATTCTTCAATTTTGCATTCCCTATTGGTTCTACTCCATATATAAGTTCTATATATCTACTCCCCCTTTTTGTCATCAACAATGAAGGGGACAAATTATACGTAGGTACTTAAAACACAATTCCTAGGAGAATTCAGCATATTACAATGAATCACTCAAAGATATTCAAGTTATGCTCCCACTATCTATTGTTTATTAATGAATTCAGAATTCATTTCACTCCCCCTTTGATATTCAGGTTGTGCTCCCCCTGTAAAAGTAATTCATTTCAGACCTTTGTAAAAGTAATTGTGCTCCCCCTGTTTTGTATGCATTCATAAATTATGTCAAATTTGAGCACTTAAGGTATGTTATGAGATCTTTAAGGCACATCATAGAGTCACATACACAGAGTCAGAAATGTACACAAGGTTTCAAAAGAAATTGTATGTCATTCATATATCATTGTAAACCTTTGAAGTCATTACAAAGTTAAAAGAGGAGATCATTACAAGTATTCATCTCTAATACAAAAAGTGTTTCAAAATGAGCCTAGGGTTTACAAAAGAAGAACCCTAGATGTCTACAAAATGTCCCTCATCGGCGACGTTGCTCATAAGCCCTACAAGCTGCATCTATAAATGCATTGATGGAATCTAATAATGTTTTGAACTGCTCTCCCTGGGACTGATGAAAGGCTGCCACTAGTGCTTCAAATTCAATGCTTGCCCTTTCAATTCTTCCTCGAAGTTGGGCAACCACAGTGCCCACATTACCTCCAGGGCTTGTCAGTTCTTGAAGGCTATTTGAAATGGTCCTCAAGCTGTCTTGTAGCTCAATTGATCTGAAGGCTTGGGTGGCATTCACACTAATTAGTTCTTGCGCTGTAGCTTCTATCTGAGCTCTAATTTCCTTCAGCTCTTGTAGAATCCCTTCATGTGAGGCTCTAATGGGGGCCAACTCAGTAGAGATCATCGATCTCATCTCCTCCCTCATCTGCTGGCAAAATTACAGATGCTAAAGTGCGCATCTGGTCTTCTGATAGGGAGTAGGGCCCACTGACTGGAGGAGGTGGGTGGCATGTATGTGGAAGGTCCAGCTGAGCTGGAGGGTACATCAGGAAAGTCCATGTGGCTATGTGGAGGAGAGTGGTGGTCAGGCTCCTGAAGTGGGATCTCAGGCTCTAGGTTTGAGCTTTTCTCTTTGGTACCTTGACCCATAACCCATCTACCTTGTGAAACTCCATTCTTCGCATTGTGCTCTCATTATAATAGTCGGTGTTTCTCAAGGGTTTTGCAGGTTCATTTTCTGGAATGGGTACTTTGAAATGTTTGAAGAGTAGGGTAAGGATCTGTTGGAAACCCGCCCATGCCGCTGATATTTCAAAAATTAAATCAGATGGCAGCGGAAGAGGCATGTGGCGGGATCGACGTTCATCGCATGAACATTGTTTCGAGACCTTTCGTAATTAGGTAAGAATTAAAACTTTTAAAAACTATTAGAAAGATCAAATCTTCACCTTGCGCGGGTAGATGATCACCGCAAATCTGAATTCATGGTTTTGGAAGAGGGTTCGCTTGAAGCCGTTCAAACGTCCGGCCTCTACGGGTATCCACACGAAGCAGGATCCGATCCAAGCTCTCTATCTCACCGGGGTGCTAGCTCCCTTGCAGAGATAGCTTTGATGGCTGATGTCCTCTCTTTCAATCAACTCTTGAATTGCACTTGAGAGGAGGAAGAAGAAGGATGAAGATGGGAAGAAGATCAAAAGCCCCTGCAGCCTTCTTCTCTTTTCATGCGTTGGAGCCAAGGAAGAAGACCAAGAGGAGGGAGACGCCTCCTCCTTCTTTTCCCTTTGCTGGGGCGGGCTGCCAAGGAGGAGAGGAGA
>NW_024069376.1:0-48812 GCF_009389715.1 Phoenix dactylifera
ATTAGAGAGAATTGCGGACGCCACAAGTGCTCCAAATTCTAAATGCTGCGGTTGCTTGAGATGGGAAGCTGGGAAGATATTGACGTTGGGAAGTTGAGAAGACTCATGGAACAAGTTGGGATTTATTTGCTGGAAATGAAGCGAAGGACTCAGCTTGGGAATGATCCGGTTACTGGGATGCTTTTGCTGCTGGGATGGTTCCGCTGGAACACGTGGATGGTCGTTGGAGTGTTGCTTCATGGATGAAAGAAAGAGCCGGTTTGCATGTGCATGGAGGTCCACGGTCGGTTGGGAAATTGGAAAATTTCAAAGCCCCCATGCTGTGGATGTTTGGAAAATTTATTGAGCTTGGGCTGCCAGGCATTAGGCTCAAATCCAGAGTTACTGGGTCTCTTGGATTAATTTCACTCAAACATAAATAAAACATTAATTAATTAATTTTATTAATAAAAATTAACTATAATACTAAATTAAGATAATATGAAAATTTTACTTTTGTACTCTCATCATCTACTAGCAGTAAGATAGAGCAAGGATCCAATTAGTCCTCTATAGAGCTTAATATCAATACTCTTCCCTTTTTCATCTTTGTCTAGCTTGCTAGTAGGATTCATTGGAGTGCCTACTCCCTTATGATTTTCATTCCCAAACTTCTTTAGTATTTCCTTTGTATACTTAGTTTGATGAATGAAAATGCCTTCTTTAGTTTGTTTGATTTGTAACCCTAGAAAGAAACTTAGTTCTCCCATCAAACTCATTTCAAATTCTCCATGCATTAAATCAGCAAATTCTTTGCAAAGAGTATCATTTGTAGCACCAAAGATTATGTCATCTACATATATTTGTACCACTAATAGATTTTTGTCCTTTCTTTTGAGAAATAGAGTTTTATCTATATTTCCTCTACTAAAGTCATTATTAAGCAGAAATTTGCTTAATCGATCATACCAAGCCCTAGGTGCTTGCTTTAATCCATATAATGCCTTATGTAGTTTAAACACATGATTTGGCAATTCATGATTCTCAAAACCAGGAGGTTGTTCTACATATACTTCCTCCTCAATAAAACCATTTAAGAATGCACTCTTCACATCCATTTGATATAATTTGAAATCCATGAAACATGCAAATGCTAGAAGTAATCTAATAGCCTCTAATCTAGCTACAGGAGCAATGTTTCATCAAAATCTATTCCTTCTTCTTGATTGTATCCCTTAGCTACAAGTCTAGCCTTATTTCTTATAACTAATCCATTTTCATCTAATTTATTTCTAAATATCCATTTTGTTCAATTACTGAGTTATGCTTTGGTCTTTCAGTTAATGTCCATACATTACTTCTTTTAAATTGATTCAATTCTTCTTGCATGGCATTTATCTAATTAGTATCTTTTTCAGCTTCTTCATAAGTCTTAGGTTCTAATTGTGAAACAAAAGCAAGATAATCATTTAAATTCCTAAGAGATGATCGAGTTCTTACCCCTTGAGATGGATCACCAATGATTAAGTCTTTAGGATGTCCCATATGCATACCTCCATTCCTTTGGCAAGTTTTGGGGATTTGTGGTGCACGCAATCATCTCCCTATCTTGATTTGGCACGCATCAATATTCAACTTTTCAAAGTCCGAAATTCCTGTATCATCATCAACAATATTTTCTTTCCTAGGCAGACTCACTATCAGACTCATCAAATATTAATATTGACTGACTCTTCCACTACTAAGGTTCTTTTATTGAATACTCTGTATGTCCTGCTAGATGTGGAGTATCCTAAGAAGATACCTTCATCTGACTTGGCATCAAATTTACTTAGATCCTCCTTGCCATTGTTTAAGATGAAACATCTACAACCAAAAACTCTAAGATATTTAGCAGTTGGGTTTCTTATTCTTTCAAAGTTCATAAGGAGTTTTCTTGGTTATTGGTCATATTAAGACTCGATTTAGAATATGGCAAGCAGTGTTTATAGCTTCAGCCCAAAAGTACTTTGGAAGATTTGGACTCACACAACATTGTGCGTGCCATTTCTGCCAATGTCCTATTTTTCCTTTCAACAACCCCATTTTGTTGAGGCGTTCTAGGTGCTGAAAATTGATGTGATATTCATTTTTAGTGCAAAATTCTTCAAAGTGTTGATTTTCAAATTCAGTACCATGATCACTTCGAATTGCTACTAAGGTGAGTTTCTTTTCATTTATGATATTATTATATAGTTTCAAGAATCTGAAAATGCTTCATTCTTATGTGCCAAAAATGAAACCCATGTATATCTTGAAAAATCATCAACAATAACTAGTCCATACTTCTTCCTCCTAGACTTGTAGTTCTAGTAGGTCCAAATAAATCCATGTGTATGAGTTCAAATGGTATAGTTGTTGATACTATACTTCTTCGATTTGAAAGATGATTTAGTTTGTTTTTCCCAATGAACATGGTCCACATATTTTGTCCTTTTTCAAAGATCAATTTTGGCACATCTTTTATTAATTCCTTCTTGACTAGTTTTGATATTAATTCCATACTAGCATGTCCTAGTCTTCGATGCCAAAACCAACTAGTTTCATTTTTCTTTTTCTTCATTAGTAATTAAGGCATAATCCATTTTTCTTGCCTAATTCATGCAAGATCTACTAAGTAAATATTTCTTTGCCTTTGTCCCTACAAGTACAATGCTATTATCTTTAGGATTTGTGATTATGCATACAGATGCTTCAAATGTGACTTTAAACCCTTTATCACAAAATTGACTTATGCTAAGAAGGTTATGTTTCAAACTCTTAACTAATAAGACATTTTTCTATAAAAATAGATGGAGCAATGAAAATTTTTATCCTTTCCAATGATATGCCCTTTACCATTGTCTCCATAGGTTACTACTCCCACCCTTCTTTGATTCCAAGGTGACAAATTGATCTACGTCACCGGTCATGTGTCTTGAACAGCCGCTATCTAGATACCCATCGTTTTTCCACTTTATCAGCTGCAAGACACTCCTGCAATCAAGATCAAGAAGAAGCTTTAGGTACCCCAAACTAAGATGGGTCCTTTAGGGTTAGTACTCCATGTTCCTTTTGGAACCCAAACTTTCTTGAATTTAATCTTTTGATTATTACTTAATTTGTTTTGACTGGACTTTCTAAAGTTACATTCATATGCTCTATGTCCTAACTTATTGCAGCAATAACAAGTAATATTTTTACTTTTAGCTTTTACAAAAATGTTCTTTAAGAATTTTGTTTCCTATTTGTTCTATATCCTAAACCAGCCTTATCATATACAGCTTTTTGGCTATTAAGAATCATATTTAATTTGATAGAACTAAGTGTAAATTTATCTACCAAGGATTTATATTTTCAGCATCTTCTTTTAGCTTGATATTTTCAGCAATTAGATTTCTTGGTTTCATTTGTAAGTTTCCTACTTAATGTTTCACAGTTATGAGACAGTTTTAACTTATCTTTAATAAGAGATTGATTTTCTTCTTTTAGAACTTTATTTTTATTAATTAGTTTCTTATGTTCTTCCATGAGTTCCAAGAATGCATCATGTAATTCATCAACAGTAAAATCACAGTCAAGTTCAGAATCTACCTCATCGTCATTGGCCATATGACACATTTGGGCCGTCTCTTGATGATCTTCCTCCTCCGAACTTGATTCCTCACTTTCACTCCATTCAGCCATGAAGTTCTTCTTTTTCAGTTTTCTTGCCATCCATTTCAAATCTGGGGCAATCTATCTTGTAATGCCCGGGTTTGTTACACTCATAGCAAATGGGAGTTTCTTTTTCTTTTTCTTTGTCCTTACCCTTTTCTTTGCTTGAGTTACCTTTGAGGAAGGGTTTCTTTTTATAGAATCTATTCTTACCTCTCATAAATTTTCTGAATTTTCTTCCAAGCATAGCCATCCCTTCTTCATCAATTTCTTCATCATCATCTGAATCTTCCGATTCAGTTTGTTGTTTAGGGGTGGTAGTCTTTAGGGCAATGGGCTTTCTTCTCTTGACCTCATCTTCTGAATTTTGCCTCATTGTCAACTCATGGGTCATGAGTGATCCTAGAAGCTCCTCTAATTGCAGTGTGTTGAGGTCCTTAGCTTCTTGAATAGCGCTTACCTTGGCCTCCCAATTCCTTGGTAGAGACCTGAGAATTTTTTGCACCAAATCAGAGTTAGAGTAAGACTTTCCTAAACTCTTAAGCCCATTTATAATGTCAGTAAAACGAGTAAACATATCAGTTATGGACTCAGTAGATTTCATTTTAAACAATTCATACTTGTGTACTAATATGTTTATCTTTGACTCCTTAACTTGATTGGTCCCTTCATGTGTGACCTCAAGTTTGTCCCAAATTTCTTTGGCAGTAGTGCAAGTAGATATTCTATTAAATTCATTTACATCTAATGAGCAGTAAAGTACATTTATAGCTTTTGCATTTAACTGTGCTAATCTTCTATCACTTTCATTCCAATCCATTTCTGGTTTGGGTATGATAGTGCCCTCTATGTTAAGTGTGGGTGTGTGAGGTCCTCTAGTGATGATGTACCATAGTTCATAGTCTGAAGCTTGAATGAATATCCTCATTCTAGCTTTCCAATATGTGTAGTTTGTGCCATTAAATAGAGGTGGTCTATTTGTGGATTGCCCCCTCACTCATAGAACATCCCACTTGGGTTGTCATGATCTTTAACTCTTGATTGTGAGATCAATGAGTACTATTAGAGCACCTTGCTCTGATACCACTTGTTGCCCAAGGTGACAAGCCAAGAGGGGGGGTGAATTGGTTTCTTTTAAATTTAACTATCTTGCTCAAGTCAAATGAGTGGTTAGTAAGCTAAAGCAAATCACAACACAAACAACACAAAGTATAGTAGTTCGGTGCTCTCCTTAGCACCTACGTCCACTCCCCAAGCGACCCCTTGGGAATTCACTATAATCCCGCGGATTACAGTTGGATTGTTTTCCGGGCTCACAATCCAAAATCTTTACACTTTGGTTTTCCGGGTTCACCAAAAACCTTTGTTGGTTTTACGGGCTCACCAACGAACCTTTGTTGGTTTTACGGGCTCACCAACGAACCTTTACAATTGGTTTTCCGGGTTCACCAATCAACCTATTCCGTTGGTTTTCCGGGCTAACCAACCAACCTTTACAAGTAGTTTAACAAATAAAGAAAGAAGATTTAAACTCCTAGATGAGCAAATAAAACAATATAAACTACAAAGAAGAGTTTAGAAAGTATTTATCGCTTTGAAGTGACTTCTCTCTTCTTTGTCAAGGATGCTTCACTCTTCAAGGGAGGATGGATCTCTTGATGACTCTTTGAATCTGCTCAACCCCTTTCTTTGATTCTTGAATGAAGCACTTGGATGAAGAAGATTAGGGCACTTTCTCTTTCTTATGTACTCTTGGATATTCTGTGGAAAAGATGTTCTATCTGATGAATAGTGCCACTTTAAATAGCTTCCTACATCCATTGGACAAGCCCCAATGGTTAGAATTCAAAAACTAGCCGTTACTGACTTTTGGAAGGACAAAAAGTACATCTGCAGAACTAGCCGTTATGCTTCAGCCCGTGTTTGGGTCGGCTCAACCTGTCCTTGGGTCGACCCAACTTTCACTTGGGTCGACTCAAACATTCCTTGGGTCGACCCTCTCAGAAACACAGAAACTTGCAATTCAGCCTTCCTTCACTTGGGTCGACCCAACCTTTCTTTGGGTCGACTCAAAGTTCACTTGGGTCGACTCAACTTCTTCTTGGGTCGACCCTAACAGGGTTTCCAGAGAACCTTTTCTGTCTTCTTTTCTGTCTTGCCTTTGGGTCGACCCTCTCAGGGTTTGGGTCGACTCAAGCTTGGGTCGACTCAACTACTTCTTGGGTCGACCCTCTCAGTAAATCCAGAGAACCATTTTTCTGTCTTGTTTTGAGGATCTTGATGTTTGGGTCGACTCATGCTTTCCTTGGGTCGACCCAACTCACTGTCATCTTTGCCATTTTTGCAGAAGTGTGCCAAATGTTTTCTTGATGTGCCGGGGTCGACCCAATCATCCTTGGGTCGACTCAATCCACACTTTGCTGCATCTCAAGGTTAGATTCATTCAAATGAACAATGAAATGTATCTATATCAATTCATACAAATATACTGAGAGTAATGGACTTATAAATGAAGTATCGATTTAACTTATAACATACTCTAGATAATTGCTTGTTAATCATCAAAATAACACTATCATCCTCAACTGGCCCACGCTCCAGAAAGATGCGACGGATTTCGTCCGGAAGTGCGACCGATGTCAACGGAACGCTAATATTCAACGCCGACCTTCGGCCCTGCTGACTTCCATCATCGCCCCCTGGCCGTTTGCCCAATGGGGGATCGACATTCTGGGGCCCTTTTCCCTGGCCACCGGGCAAAGAAAATTTCTGGTCGTCTCAATCGACTACTTCACCAAAATGGGTCGAAGCCGAACCTGTAGCCCGGATCATCGAGCAAAAGATGCGGGACTTCGTGTGGAAGTCCATAATTTGCAGATTCGGACTACCCCGTATCCTTATATCCGACAATGGTCGGCAGTTCGACAATATCCACTTCAGAGAATTTTGCTCTGAGCTCGGCATTGACCACCGCTTCACCTCGGTTGCCCATCCCCAGACAAATGGGGAAACTGAGGTAACTAACCATACTATTTTGCAGGGGCTCAAGGCTAGGCTTGATCGGTCCAAAGGACAGTGGGTCAAGGACTTGTACAACGTCCTCTGGGCGTACCGGACTACGTTCCGACTGCCCATGGAAGAGACCCCCTTCAACCTAGCGTACGGCACTGAAGCTGTCATCCCGCTGGAAATTGGCCTTCCTTCTTCAAGGGTGGAGCATTACGACCCCGACACCAATTCTTTCCGGCTCAAGAACAACTTGGACCTTGTTGAGGAGACCCGAGAGGTCGCTAGGGTCCGTATGGCGAGGTATCAACAGAGGACGGCCCAATACTACAACTCCAGAGTCAAGCCCAAGCTCTTCAAAGTAGGGGACCTCGTCCTCAGGAGAGCCGAGGCTTCTCAACCGACCGAGCAAGGAAAGCTCGCCCCAAATTGGGAAGGGCCGTATCAAATCGCCCGAGTACAACGACCCGGAGCATACAAATTGAAGTCCCTAGAGGGGACTCTGATTCCGCAAAGCTGGAACTCCGAGAATCTACGAATGTACTACCAATGAAACCCCTAGGGGTTCAAGACGATCAGGACTATGGACTCAGTCTCTTTTCTGCAAATGATTCGCCTATTTCAATGATTATAATTCTCTTCTAATGTTGGGTCGTCTGTGATCCTCAGATTCCTCGACTAAAATCGGGACGCCTCGAGGCTCGACCGTAGAGTCCCAAACTCCCTCGACCTCGGAAAGTATCGCAGGACGATGAAACATTGACTTGACGCAAGATTCCTCGACTAAGGTCGGGATGCCCCGAGGGTCGACCGTAGAGTCCCAAACTCCCTCGACCTCGGAAAGCGTCGCAGGTCGATAGAGCGTGCCCAGACCCATCGACCTGACGAACGATTCCTCGACTAAGGTCGGGATGCCCCGAGGGTCGACCGTAGAGTTCCAAACTCCCTTGACCTCGGGAAGCGTCGCAGGTCGATAGAGCGTGCCCAGACCCATCGACCTGACGAACGATTTCTCGACTAAGGTCGGGATGCCCCGAGGGTCGACCGTAGAGTCCCAAACTCCCTCGACCTCGGAAGCGTCGCAGGTCGATAGAGCGTGCCCAGACCCATCGACCTGACGGACGATTCCTCGACTAAGGTCGGGATGCCCGAGGGTCGACCGTAGAGTCCCAAACTCCCTCGACCTTGGGAAGAGCCGCGGATCAATGAAGCCTTCCCAGACCCTCTCAACTTCGGTGGGCGTCATCGGGTCCGTGAGAAGCCCGAGCCCCCTAACAAGTCAAAGAATGACTCCGAAAGCCGACGAGGAAACGAAGCAACCCGCTCCGCTATGTAGGACACAATTCTGGGAATGCAAAAGGTGCATCTAACTCGACGTCCTCCTTGTCAAATTTTATCTACGCGCTGCTAGCGGAATCTCAGTCAAAGTCGGAACCTTATTTCGCCCAAAGTCGGACTACTCCTATGAGTCGGCTTAAGACCGATCTCCCACCAACATTATGCATACTCCGTCCGTTAAATCTCCACAACTTATGCAAGTCTTCATAAATTAGGGCCCAACTCGGCCCCCATACGTAGACTCCGATGTCTAGCTGTGAAAATGACCTCGGCCGCGGGCGTACCGATCGAACACAAAGATGCCGAGGCATTCCTTAAAAGTCCCGGTCCTGCTTACCGAAACCTCGGTAAAGTCCGAGAACGATAACTATGGAAACCCTTGGCGACAACTCGATTATTAGCTCACGCTCCCTACGAAGGATCCGGGAGTCGAATTCGGAAACCCGACTAGAC
The DNA here is from genome assembly GCF_009389715.1 of Phoenix dactylifera. Classification (NCBI taxonomy): domain Eukaryota; kingdom Viridiplantae; phylum Streptophyta; class Magnoliopsida; order Arecales; family Arecaceae; genus Phoenix; species Phoenix dactylifera. The sequence goes on from NW_024069376.1 coordinate 8,452, forward strand.
CCCTCGAATAGCGGCACATACAAATCTAGCACAATCTTACTTGAAAGACTAAGGCCCGACCTCGATGCCTTAAGAACCTAAAGGCCAAACATGGCAATTTCTGCGATTTTAAAATCCGAGCTGTAGGATTTAGAGAAATTTTCTAAAAGCCTAAGCTCGGAGCTCCCTCTAGTTGGTATGACCAGAACTTGAGAAAGCCAAGATATAAAGTTAAAAGTCAGAGAAATCAAGATTCCGGCTTTATTTACGACAAGAGAAGGAAAGATAAACACAATGTGATAAAAGGGATTTTTCATTAGTAAAAAGCCAAAAGGCTAAGTACAAAATTGAAGGTCGGCCCTCCAAAAGTTGGAAAGTGCCGACCTCGATTACAATGAAAAAGAAAAAAAATACACCAAGTCCTAAGGGGCGGCAGCAGCGTCCGCGTCACCCTTAGGGTCGTCCACGGTGATGACCTGGGGGCCTTCGGCATGCGCGGGCTCGGGGTCTGTAGCGGGGGCCTCGGCGGGTGCTTCCGATTCGGCCACCGCCGTTGCAGGCTCGGCGGCGTCCGACTCATACAACCCCGCCTCGGATGTCAGGATGGCGGGGATGTCGTCCGTATCAGACCCGTAGCCCAGGTTCATCCTCGAACGAATTGTGGAAAGATCGAACTGGGGGCAGATCCGAGCCATCTGCTTCCGGAAGTTATCGAAACCCCGGAGAAACCCGTCCACAGTCTCCTCCTCCAACATGTCGCGGAACTCCTCCGACCCCTTGAAGAGATCCACGGCATTCTCGGCCCGCTCGAGTGCCTTCTTCTCCCGAGCCTCAAGCTGCTCAATCTTGAGGCGGAAGACCCCGCACTCGTACTTGAGGCCCGAGACCTCGGATTGGGCCTCCCCCAGGCGCGCCTCCGAAGCGCGCAAAGCCGACTTGGTCAAGGCGTGGGCGGCCCTTTCCTCCTCGAGCACTTCGACCATTGCGAGGCGCCCGGCCTCAGTGGCCTCCCTTCGCGCCTCGGCCTCGGCTAGCGCCGCCTCCAGCTCGGCAATCCTTTTCTTAGCCGGCTCCAATTGCCTGCCGAGTTGCCGAGCCTCCTCTTGACACCCTTGGGCGATGAACACCAGGGTGTCAAGTTCGTGAATATGCTGCAAAGAAAGGAACAAAATGACCGTGAGTTGAAAAACACAAGTTCGTTAGTAACTTCAAGGAAATCAAGAAGAGGACTTACCCGGGCAGTGTTGCGGTAAGTACCGTCAACGACCTCTCCCAGCGGCAAGTTTCGAAACTCAGGCCGGTCCGCTGGAAGCATCGCATGCCGAAATACGGCGCGTGCGACTTCGGCATCATGGATAGCCGAGCTCCCCTCGGGGATAGGAGAGTCCGGCTCGACCGACTCCTCCCGGAAGACCCTCGAAGAGCTCGGCTCATCCGAGCTCGGGATTCCGGGGCCACTTGCTTCGGGGCCTCTGGTCGGCTCAGGCCCCGGGCGCTGTAAACGAGTGGTAGCTGGGCCCTCCCGCTGGGCAATGGGGGCGGGACAAGGCGGGGCCGCCGAGCCCGCATCGTCGACGGCCGACATCCGCCCCTGGTCGGCTGCAGAGGCCCCTGCCTCTGGACCTCTCGCCCCGGCCGATGAAGAAACACCGGCCGATCTTGACTTTTTTCGAGGCTGGGGAATAGCCCCCCCGGCCTCGGCCTCTCGCCTCTTTATTCGCGAGAAAAGGGACGTGTTGCTAGTCGGCATGTGGGGAATATCTGAAATCAAAGATTCTCCTAAGTGTCAGACCAATGATAGTAAAAAGAAAGAACAGACAAGGAAAGAAGGTAATGCAACTACTCTTACCCTCGGGGCGCGCCGAGCTCAGACCCACGCTCGCCAGGGCGTCCTCCCGTAGGAGCTCGGTCAGGTCGTACCCCTTTCCGAGGGCCCGTAAAGAGTCCAGGACCCTCAGCTCCCTCCCCGAGGGCTCGGAGAGCCTGTTTAGAGTCTTCAACCGAGGGTGCCCCCACCTCGGGTTGAACCCCCACGGCGCCTCGGACGCAAGGAAGAAAAACTTCCCCTTCCACTCATGAATAGAGGAAGGGGCACCCTGGAAGAGTGACATACCGCCCCGAAAGGCGAAGTATAGCCACCCTGCGTCCGCCGGGTTTTTCTTTAATAGAAAACACCGGCGGAAGACGCTCACGGAGATCGAGATCCCATGCCCGAGACACAGGGACGGGAACCCGATTATGGTCCTCCACGAGTTCGGAGCCAACTGTGCCGGGACGAGCTGGTACTCGACTAGCAAGTTGTTCACGAACTCGTGAATAGGGAACCGTAGGCCGGCCCAGAGCGTCTCGCGGTGAACCGCGATCCGACCTGGGGGCGGCCGTGTCGCCCTGTCTTCCGGCCCCGCAGTTTCAAGACGAAACCCGGGCTGGAAGAAGAACCGGGAGCGGATTAACTCCAACTCCTCCCCCGATAGACTCGACCCTACTTCCTCAGGACCGAGACCCATTTTTACAGAAAAACGAAATGAAACTAAGGATAGAGGAGGAAGGAGGGGAGGAAGCCCTAGCTAAAATAGGGTGGGAACCTACGGGGGGTTGCCGAAAATCGCTCCGAGCACCGTCGGCAAGGTTCGGTTGAGAAGTGGAAAGAAGAAGAAGACGGCAAAAATGAGAGGCAGCCAAATAGAACTCTTAGGGCAGACTCGTGGGGTTTATATAGACCCCCCTGACGGCCCAAATCAACAGGGTCGGTTCCCATCCCCTGACCGGATTGCGCCACGTGTCGACCTCGGAAGCCGAGGCACCACATTCACTCCAGATCAATAAATCGGATACGAAATCGAAACGCTGTCCCATCGGATCTCGGGGCCTCATCATGGGTTCCGCAGGATCAGATCACCTTGAAGAACGAGCGGACATCACCCCCGCTCCCCTCATTTAATAAGGCTCTGGGACACGTGGAGCACCGATGTAGTCTCCACCTCCCCAGATCAATGATCCACTAATACGAGATCAGAAACGTCCGACCTCAAATCATGCCGTGTGTCCATTTTGAAGCACGAAACGGCATACTCATTGATGAGCGGGGAGCCTCGACCACGAGATCGAGGCGCCGCCTCGTCGGGCCCGGGGACCCTCATCATGGGTTCGCCGCACGAAGCGATCTCGGAGATCCAAGAGGCACCGCCCCCATTACAGCTGCTTCGAAAAACGTAAGGATACAAGCCCCATCATAAGTTCGCTGAATAAAGCGACCTCGAAGCACCAAAGGGCGCAGGTTCCGTCATAAAGGCTCCGAGAAGCGTAAGGGCGCGGACGTGATTCCCTCCAACTTTAATGATAGTCTCTACTTCCCACGTCCGAGCCTGCAAGCCGCTCGAACTCGAAAGTCGGAGGGTAGTGTTGGGGGAATAAGGTTTTTCCCCCAGTGACACAAGTACCCCTAAGAAGTCGCACAACCGCCGACCTTGGACAGCCGAAGTCGGCGCCCGACCTCAAGACGTCCGACCTCAAGACATCCGACCTCAAGACATCCGACCTCAGAACCTCCGACTTGGAAAATTCCTGACACCCGAGGTCTATCCTTGTCAGCCACCTACTACGGCCATACCCCTCCGAGGTCCGGCCAAGGGCCATATCCTGCCACTACCCCGGCATTTATTGCGCATGACCCCTGCAAACCTCCAGTTCACTCAACAATTAATGCAGATCTCCGGCTTACTCCACAATTAATGCGGATCTCCGGCTTACTCCACAATTAATGCGCATGGCTCCTGTCATCTACGGACCCTCAGCTCTCCACGGCAAGTCAGCCCAGCAGAGTCCAATCGACTATGATAAGTCTCTAATCTCGGCCTTACCTCTGACACCAATGCAATAATTCGCCCGATCGCGTGCCAGCTCGGGTCGTACGACGACCTCACCTCCGACATCAACGCAATAATTCACCCGATCGTGCGCCGATCCGAACAACATGCCGAGCCGTACTATAGCCTCGCCCCATCACATCACAGGTAAACCGACCTCCCTATAAAAGGGGGCCTTTGCTTCTCAGAGGGGCGTTGGGAGATTCCGCACTCTACAAATACTGTTCTTCTTCTTCTCATACATTTTGCCCCCCTTCTGACTTGAGCGTCGGAGGGCCGGCGCCGGAAAACCCGGCCACCGGTTTGTCTGCAGGCACCTGGACGGAGGACGCCACCCGCCGACGGATCGCCGCTCCCCTGTGAGGACCTGCTGCTCCCTCTCTTCGACCGAAGATCGCCCCCGGGTCCAATTTCCAGCAACAGTATATAACATTGTAACTATAGCATAATAATTTAATATAATATTAAATTATTTAACATAATATATCAATGTATTATGATATACTGTAATATAATATTATATTTATAGTATAATACAATAATAAAGGTACAAAATATTATAATTATTAGCATATATTAATTTTTCATAATATAACATAATATTAAATTATTTAACATAACATATTAATGTATTATTCTTTGTAGTTTACGCTCTAGGAGGATCTCAGCGTGGACCACGATGTCAATGAAAAAAAGGGATGGTTTTCGGAAGGAATAGAGAAAGAAATTAAAAAAATTTTCTCCTAAAACGTGATTTAAAAAATGCATACAAAAATAGAAAATAAGAATATATTTTCTTGCACGGAAGCGAGTCTGATCTACGGCTAGATTTCTTTGTTAGGACTGCAACATATTTTTAAGTTTATAAAGGGACAAAGTATGTAATTGTTATATTTTATTGTTTGTATTTTTGTCCAAAAAATAGTTTTCTGACAAAACTTAAAACAGATATTTTGCAAAGCTTCGAAACAGGGCTTCTCTTAAAAATTTATTTTTACCTTTCAAAAAAAATAAAAATATTTTTATCTAATATTTTTTTATCTAAAAATTATCTTTAGCTTTTTGGAGAGATTTTTTCCGCTGGGCGGACAAAAGGTATATTTTGGGAGTGATGAGCCGTTGGTTGTAGTCTTAAAAATTGAAGTTGGCTCGGCGCTGCGCTGCTTCCTTCTATACCAGGACAGTCTGGCTCTGGCAATAGTGTCTTAATGTTGGAATAAATTAAACCTCAAGTCACATGAAAGTTTCTGAATATCGGAATAAATTAGTCTTTTAAGACTACATATGAAAGTAATATATTTAAGATGAGGGAGTGAAAAGTAATTCGACAATTGGAGAAAGGTGATGACTTAGATAGAGCTGTCAAATAGTTTTAAAAATTTAAAATTGGCTCGGTGCTGCAGTGTTTCTTTCGATACCAGCTGATGACAGCCTGGCTCTGGCATAAATTAAACCTCAAGTCACATCAAAATGTCTGAACGTCGGAATAAATTAACCCTCAAGTCACATGGCTAAAGTAATTGAGCTTCTTTTATTAATTTTCATGTGGAGAACCTGATTTTTTTTTTTTTTTTTTTTGAGGCTTCTTGGACTTTGGAGAAGATTCTCTACCCATTAGGCTCTGCTTGGAATTGGAAAGGAAAAAATAAAATTAAAAAAAATATCGAGACCCCACGGTCCTTTGAAAAGAATTTCTGCCATGATCGTGACCCTGCTGTCGCTCGAAGGGATAAGGTAGAATATGTACCCAAAAAAATAAAGAAGAAGAAGAAGAAGAAGAAGAAGAAGAAGGAAGATAAGGTAGAATCTCTGCCATGATCGAGACCCCCCGTCTCCCTCAAATCCCATTGAAACCCAGCCGCTGCTCCTCACCCCCGTGTCTCCCCCAAACCACATTCAAACCCTCGCTCTTCCGTCTTCCCCCTTCCAAACCCAGCGGCGCCCCCCCCCACCCCACCCCCGGGGCGTCTCCCCCAAACCCCTTCCTCCCTCGCCCCTGCGTCTGCCTCGCCTCTCCGTCTCCCCCGCCCCTTCCAAACCCAGCCGCCGCCCTCCCAACACCCCCCCCCCCCCCCCCCCCCCCCCACCCACACACACACACACACACCCAACATTTCCAACCCAACCCAGCCTCACCCCCAATTCTCCCTCACCCCTTCCGACCCAGCCGGAGGAGGCGTCGCAGAGGCTGTTGGAGGCGGCAGAGAGGGGGGATCTGATGGCGGCAGCGGAGTGCCTCGTGGATCTGATGGTGGACGTCAGATGGTAGGATCCCTTGTGAAGGCCGCCAGCTCCAAAATCGTCGTTACTTTTCTTTTCCCTCTTCATTAAAGTTTTTCTTTATTCTCTTTTCTCCCCAAAACTCCCAGACGGAGGGTTAGCGGCCGATAGCATCTGGGCTGAGAGAGGGAAGGAGATATGGCTGAGTTTCTGGTTGCCAAAGTTGTCTTTCAGCTTACCAACCTTCTCGTACAAGAAGCTGCTTTTTTGCGTGGGGTGAGAGATCAAGTCGAATGGGTGAAAGCACAACTCCAGCTATTGCAAGGTTTCCTCAAAGATGCCGAGTCCAGGAGGAGGGGAGACGAAAGAGTGGAGATCTGGATAAGGCAGATGAGCGGTGTAGCATATGAAATAGAAGACGTCATAGGCACCATCAAGTACATGGGCGAGAGGCGACACCAAAGGAGAGGCTTCATGGGCACTATGTCAAGGTACTCTCACAAGCCTCGTGAATTGATCACCCTACATGAAATTGGTGGTAAAATTGAAAAAATAAAGGAAAAGATCCGTGGTATCTCTGAGAGCAGAGCCACATATGGCATTGCTAATCTAGGTGAAAGTAGTGCAATGGATCAAAGTTGGCAATCACTCAGAGAATCCTCTCCTCACTCTGATGATGATGACATTGATGTTGTAGGCTTCGAGAATGATAAGAAAGAATTAATGAGTCGATTGCTTGATCGGAATGAGAAAGCACGATGTGTAATTTCTATAGTGGGTATGGGTGGGCTAGGCAAGACCACCCTGGCAATAAAAGTGTATAATAACCCTGCAATTAAAAAACATTTCGATACCTTTGCTTGGGTTTCAGTTTCTCAGAGCTACCGAGGTATCGAGCTAATGAAGGACATCCTGCAAAAAGTAACGGGAATCAAACAGAGGAAAGGAGACTTGGAGCATATGGATGAACAAGAAGTGGGAGAGAAGCTCCGTGATTTCCTAAGAGACACAAAGTATTTGGTCGTGATGGATGATGTATGGAGTGTTGATGTTTGGAGACAAATGCAGCGAGTCTTTCCTGATCGGAACAAAGGTAGCAGAATACTGCTTACTACCCGTAACATTGAGGTTGCAAGAGATGCCCAGCCATGGATTCCTCCACATGAACTGCAGCTTTTAGATGACACGGAGAGCTGGCAACTCTTTCGTAGGAAGGCATTTCCACCAAATCAAGATGTCCCAACTGAGTTGGAGGCATTGGCCCATAAGCTTGCAAAGAAGTGTGGTGGACTTCCTCTTGCACTGGTGGTGTTAGGGGGTCTTATGTCAAGGAAAGATCCTAGCTACGATACGTGGTTGAAAATAGCTCAGAGCATGAACTGGGCATCTACTAGAGATGGGAGGGAATGCCACAATATATTGGGTTTAAGTTACAATGACTTGCCATATCCGTTAAAACCATGTTTTCTATACATTGCTGCGTTTCCAGAGGACTCCATTATCTCTCTCTCCAAATTAGTTAGGTTGTGGGTCGCCGAAGGTTTCATACTGCAAGAGCAGCGACAGACAATGGAAGACACTGCAAGGGATTGGTTGGAAGAGTTGGTGCAGAGGTGCTTGATCCAGGTTGCCCAAAGAAGCAAGGCTCGTGGGCGGGTTAACAACATACGCATCCATGATCTGTTGCGCGACTATGGCCTTGAAGAAGCCAAAAAGGATGAATTTCTTTATGTTTGCAGTAGTGACGACATGGCAGGATCTAATGGTATATTGACTCACCGTGCAGCTTTCTACGATCGTATAAATGACGAGGTTGCTGTTTCCTCACCGCGTCTCCGCAGTTTGCTGGGCTTCAGTTTAATTTTGACTAATGTGGGAAGATCTTTGAATGGGTTAAACTTATTAAGGGTGCTGGATCTGGAGGGTGCAGAAGATTTGGAAGAGTTACCGAAGCAGATCGGCAGCATGATTCATCTACGATACCTGGGATTCAGATACACTGATTTGAAGAGGCTGCCATCCTCCATCCGACATCTCCTGAATCTGCAGACATTAGATGTGAGAGGCACAAAAATTTATTTGCTGCCGAAATCATTTTGGAAAATTCGGACGCTGAGGCACGTATATATTAATATATATATGTTTCTAAGCGCACCGATAAGTGTGGATCACAAGAACTTCCAGACTTTGGAAATTAGGGAGTTTGAATTTGATATGGATATTACGGAGATCGTCCGTTCACTAGGCATCAGATTCAACAAAAAATGTGTTGCTACATCGAGCTTTACTAGAGAGGCGATTGACAAAGCATGTGAGAGAATGTTTGCAAAATCACTCGGAAAAGCACTCGAGCAAATGGACAGCCTTGTGTCGTTGGCTTTGATTTTGCCCGAACGTATAATCTCAGGGGATGTCTTTTTCGCTTGTGCACCAAACCTGCACCAACTCCGTTCATTGACACTGCATGGACAGTTGGTATTCAAACAACAGCAGCAGCTCCCAGACAACAATCAATTCCCTCCAAACCTCACCAAGCTCATATTAAGAGAATCTGGATTGGAGCAAGACCCAATGCCGGTGCTGCAGACGCTGCCAAACCTCAGGCTTCTTGAACTGAATCGGAATTCATATCTTGGGAAGATCATGTCATGTTCTTCTGCTGGTGGCTTTGCTCGACGACTGCAACACTTGATATTAACGGAACTCCTAAATTTAGAGGAATGGACAGTGGAGGTTGGGGCAATGCCCAGACTCACCCACTTAACTATCAATTGGTGCGAGAAATTGAAGATGCTTCCCGAGGGATTGCAGCACGTGATCACCCTTCGAGAACTAAAGCTGATTTCTATGCCCCGTGAGTTCAATGACAGGGTCAGCAATGAGGATGGGTACAAGGTCCAACACATCCCCTCCATTATTTCTGAAGATGTGATCGATGAGCCATCATATTACCTATAACTGTAAGTTGCTTCCTCTCTCCTCCATTTCCTCTGTTATTTCCATCCCTCAAGATTCTACTAGTGGAATAAACTTCTTGCATGATTGAATACTCTCAAAGCTTGTAATTTTAGCACACCGCATGTTTGACATGATATCATGCAAAGTATTACGATTTATTTCTCTCTGATCTTTGCATGTTCTAATTGCTGAAATTCTGGCTGAGTTTTAGCACTTTTGATGCAGAACTTAAGAAAACAGATTGTAAAGTTCTTTACCTCCTCTAGATTAAGATAAAAGAGTATTGAACTCAATGAAGTACTGCTGACCTTATTGGTGTTTGATCGTTGCTATATCTACTTGTTTTATGCTCTAGTCCCTAAATCAAGGTAAAACTCTAATTTCTTATTTATTTATGTAGTCACGAATTAAGTAGGATAAGAAAATTATAGCTAAAAGTAATTTGGACATTAGAGCTGAAATTAGGAATTTAGAAATAATTTATTTATTTCTTGTATTGATGGTTGATGAAGGACGAACTAAATTTGTATTGATTAATTGGACATGCTAGGTGTGGACCGGTAAACACCGTGCTTGAGTTTGTTGCTGATAGAGATAAGTAACATAACACTTCTTAGTGTTTCTGTTCATAATTTGCTTAAAAAAATAAATTTGGGAAGATTCCAATTATTTGGTTAAGTTTGTTTACAACACTGCATTCTAATGCGATAAATGGGTCAAGCATGTAATCTTATCTATTCTAGTCATTGTACTGTTGGAAATAATACAAGAATATTGTATATATTTTTAAACTCTTGAAAATAAGTTATTTTGGACATGACTTATTTTGAGTAATGAGTTGGAAAGTTGATTGGGTAATTTATCGATTTGCATTTTTATATATTCTCAGCATAGCTATGATTTGGTCTTTCCAGTGAGAATAATACGTTTGTTTTGTCGATTTGTAATTTTAAAAACTAATTTTAATACCGAGCCACCGGTGATTAGAATAGTGCTTCTTATTTGATATCTGTTATCTGGTACCTGGTTTACTTTATATCTGTTATGCTTATTATTCAGTATGTGACCCATGTTACTAAGTTATGTGGCCATAGCCTGATGTTGAGTTTATTAATAGTTCATGAAAAGTAAATTTCTAAAAGACATTCGTTGAGATTTAGAGAAAATAAGGCTTTTGCCTAGTCTATATTATGTTTGTAAACTGCTATTTCGGTTTATCATTTGCTCAGCATATTTAGACACTATTTCGAAATGTTATGTTACTTTCTGACCTAGTGTTGCTCACTATCTTTTTTCTCTGATTTCTTTTTTCCTTGTTTTCAGATTCTGAATCATGAAACACATAAGGCTAGGGGAGCGCACACATAGATTTACTTTGGAATTCCTAATAGATATAGTTTTCTTTAGTTATTTAGTTGGATTCTATATCGGTTAGCTTTAGATTTGGTTTGGTTACCAAATTATGTGCTAAAACATTGGAACTCTCTATTATCTTGGGATATATTGTTGTTGAGGATAAATTAGTACTTACATTTTTCATTACCTTATTTCTGGATGATTGAGTGAGTTTTGCTTTTAAATTGAATTTACTAAGATTTGATTTAGTTGGTTAATCAGGTAGCCTTCTATGCTTATAAGGTCTACCTTGTAGGCATGCGGTGTTTGTTAAACTCTTGGTTTGGGAGTATAACAATAGACATCTCAAAAAATGGCTTTGATCTAGCATCCATTAAAATGGGTTTCAAAACATGTATGCATTTCTTAGTCTTAGTATCAGATATAAGCAGTTCTTGTAACTGATATTTAACCATACTGCATGCCAAAAGGCTTTTAATGGAAGCTGGGACCAGACCATCAACCTTCCTAAGCCAGAATTTTTATTTCTTTTCTCCTTCCCCCCAAAAAAGGTATTATCATAAATAAAAACAAAATAATCATAGGATTGAAACCACAAGATATAAAAACATCTGAATCAGGATTAGAAAAATTCATTGAATAGATTAGAAGAAGAAATCCACAAAATAAGATGCAATAAACCTAGAGCTAATTAAGTAATAAGCCAAATTGCCTTTATCTTGTTATTTTTGTATCCAGATGTTTAGAATTCGTGCTTCCCAATACTATGACCTTAATAAAACAGCAATAAAAGTTGTTGGTGCAGAAATTTGCCTTTAGAGACAAAAACCTAAAATATACTTATGTGCAGTTCATTATAAAACTTATCAAAAAGTTGGGAATCAAGTATACATTATTATAGGTCAAATGGTCCGACACTCAAATTAGAGTTTGGTTCATCCACAATAAATGGAGGTATTATTTTACCTAAAAATGTGGAGGAATCAAGAGAAGCTAATGAGAGGGAAGGCAATGGGAAGGCATTGTTTACAAAGTTCATAAATCCCAGATCAACAAAATTTTGATCCTGGTACATAAGACTATTAGAGCCCCCATGCCCCACCCCCTTAACCCAAGAACCCAAAAAACAAAGAATATTGCATGCAACTATTCTTTAATATTTGAAAATAGTCAATATTTTTGAAACCATTGTTTATTTTCATTCTTTTATTTTTATTTACGAGGAAGGGGTTACCTTCTTTTTATATTTTTGATTTGGTGGAATACCGCTTTCAATGGACTAATATTTCTTTAGTTTTATTTTTTTATTCTTATCTTTTGTATAGGAAGCGAGCTGGATCCACCACTTACACAGACCATTTGATGGTGGCATTTGCATTCTTCTTATATTGGACAAGCATCTTCTTCTTGTTGTTTTTGTTATAGTGTCAATTATTCTTCGGTGCAAAAGATACAATCCAAAACCCAGAGTAGCCGAAGTAATTGAACTTCTTATATTAATTTAGTGTAGAGAGTTTGATTAAAAAAAAATCTTGTACAGATAAGATTCCGCGGCCATTAGTGACAGGTAGTGTTGGGGCAAAGAACATATATTTTTGTCATAGAGATAGATTACCTTCTGACTTTTATTATACACTTAAGAGTGAATATTAAGGGTGAAAAAAAAAGGAGGTAGTACAGTAATTGGCTTATGATATGAGAGGGAGTTAATCCTATTCTACCACTCTCCATGGACAGACTTGACTCCTGAGGGATATCCTTTCACATGTCAAAGCAAGAGAAGGTTAACCGGTCAGACCAGACAGACTGTTTGGCAGCACAAAAGAGGAAATAGGAGGTTATCCCCCCACTTGTTCTCAATTTAGACATAGTTAAAGGGATAAGTAGGGTACTAACATCTCATGTTTGGAATAAGGTTCAACTGAAGGGCTGATTTAGTAAATTTCTTTCAAGGAAAAGAAGATTTGGTTGCTAGTGCTGAAGGATTGCATCCAACTAAAGTATCATATCAGTTGCTTTAATTTTTCTTTTCAACTAAAGTATCATATCAAAGATTATAAGATCTCTCCTACTTAGCTCATACTTATAGCCTTAATTTGTTTAAATTAAGGCTATAAATTAGCCTTAACAAAGAGACTACCAGGATTTGTTTGGTTTGTGGGATGAGGAGTGAGAAAAAGTACAGCCAACAAAAAGAAATCTCATATTGGATTAAATTTTTTTAAAAAAATATAAAAAATTAATTTTTATATAGAAATAAAATTTTTACATTTTATAAAAAATTATATAAGATATGAAAAAATCTAATTTCTATCGATTGGGAATTGAGGTTATTTGGCATGAAAAAATAAATCCAAAATCATATTCTCATATTTGGTATGAAAAGTGGATAAAAAAGATACGAAAAAATGAATGGTAGGTTTTATATCTATTTTTCTAAAAGAAAAAGTAAAATAAATACTTTTACAAAGATGGTATTTATTTTTTCACACTAAATTGCCGAGTGGTAGTAATCTTGAAATATCATTTCTTGATAGAAATACCCTCACCTATATTATATTAAAATTATATTAATTATATTAATATAATAAATTAATTATATAAATATATATTATATTAGTATATTATAAATACATCAATATATTGATTAATAATATTCATAAATAATAATATATTTAATATATCTATTGATAAATATTAATTATTAACTAACAAATATTTGTTATTTATCAATAAATTTAACTTAGGATTTATTAATAATTAATATATTTATTTATATAACAAAACTTACTAAAATTTATTAACCATAGAATTTTTTAATATATGTATACTTAATTTTAAAATATTTATTCACTCATATAAATATATTTTAATATTTGAAATAGTCAATATTGTAGTGTTTATCTTATTGGGCCACAAAATGGCCAATAAATGAGAAAATGTTATTATCTAAATTGTTTATTTAAGAGTATTATAAAAATTTTGATAATATTATTATATAAGGTTGTCTCCGATCAAGAATAGCAATCTTTTTTGCTATTTTTTTGAGTAATTTTTCTCTAGTGCACACAGGCACCTACGCGGGCCAGCTAGCATTCAAACACTACATCTATTGTTCCAATAAATGCTGCTATTTTCTTAAAAAAAATTGAATCTAAGGGTAGTGTTCTAAGCTTAAAATCACATCACTTAAAACAGGAACACCAACGTATATAACCAGTCTCGGAAAAACACAATGGTAGGGCATGTTGGTCGGCCGCTGCCCACACTAAGCCTTTCCACACTTTGGCCACTGATCTTGGCATCCGTCTTGGGTTTAGATATTGTCCTGACCGAACTTAGGCAACACCGATGGATTTGCTGATCGGAACTCCTTGAGATCCTTGTCCAAGAATCGAGATTACTAGCTGCAACTTACCTCGAGGCTTGCACAAGATCGGTAACCTTGGAATCCTTGTCAAAGGATCAAGTAGCTAACAAAATCTGTGTTATCTGGACATTTGCGTCTGGCACCAAAAATCCATGTTGGATACATATCTCGATACATACCCAACATTTGGGTGCTTTTGAAGTCGTATGATTGCCTCTTTTAAAAAGTAGCAAAAAGTTAAATTCTTCAAACAATGAATTTGGTCCACCATTTTCATGTTAGAAGCTAGTATCCATTTTTTCTAGTGATTAGCGAAGCGTATAGAAATTAAAATAACCAAAAAATATTATTTTTCTTGTATCCTTAATTTAGAAGTTTGAACAAGAATCATGTATATTGAAAGAACTTAATAAGCAATATCTTTGTAATTGTACTTTTGATGTTTAAACAAACAATATTAAAGGTATTAAATATATAATTTGGTTAAAATTGTAATATATCCTCATATATCCTGTATCGTTTTTTCTAGAGATAGATCTTTCTCATGGATGATTTTCTTTATTTGGAACTCATCACTATCCAACCAAAATTCAACTTGTAGCATGCACATTTCAATCCATTCCAACAGAAACACGAATAGATTCGTTTATTTATTTCTAGAGTTAGCCTCTACTCGTAAAACTAAAGTATCACCGGTCCTTTTCGCCAATCGCTGCCCTAATTTTTTCCTCATGATTGTGCCGCCAACATCCTTGTTGTACCCTCCAGTCGGCGCCTCGTCGGAGTTAGTACCAATGCTGCCACTATTGCCCAAACTCACCCCTGATTGGGCCATCATCGCCGACTAAGATCTCATGGAGAGATCGCTAGATTACACCACATAACCCCCTTGTTTCCACCCTGTCTTCCTTCATTTCTGTTTCCGATTGCCCGCTGATGTCGCTGCCATATACTGTGGGGACCTCCGTGTTTGATAGGATGCCGAAGCTCTAGTCGCCAGGCAACAGAACACAAACATGTCCCCAGTCCGAAGCACCAGAATGAGGAGCCCGTTGGAATCAACCACCCTTTAATGACAAATAAAAGCTCTGCTGACAAGAGTGCATGTAGGGTGTCTTAGTGCCCTTGGAAGCACATTGTAACACTATGAGTATACGGCGGTACCCTTGGTGATCTTAAATGGCATGTCTTCAGAGGTACCCAAGAGGACATGTCTTAGATCTTGGTAATATACATAGGAACAAATAATCAAGGGATTGGACTTGGTTCGAATTTATCAACAACTAGTAATTTATGCCAGCAAAAAAACAGTGATTCTCTGTTGTTCATGTCGAACCCATTCTATAACTGATGACATTTGTTTTACTATTCTGGATACGAATTGCTTTGAACTGGTACAAAGCCAATCTTATTTGGAGGACTGAATGAACAATAGGGTAAAAATTAGCAAGCAGTGGTGAAACTAACAGAGCTGAGTGAGTGTATTTCATCATTGATGAGCTATTTTTGGTTGTAGATAGCAATCTTAATTTTGAAGGATCATTCAGCACCCTCAAAAATCCAGATATTATCATATACAGCTTCCCTGCAAATAATACTGGTAAAGTATTTAGGGAAGACTTAAAGATCAAATTGCTGATTTATATCATATGAAATGAGTTTTACAAACTGATGTTCGACTCGAAAAAGGCTGGCCGTTGATGAAAAGAAACCTGCTCTCCAATCTAGGAGAAACCAGTCGCAGATACTGTCCAAACAATAAACAGAAAAGTCCATTAGCGACATGTTCAAGATTGTTTGGAAAACTTTCTCATCATCACCCACCAATTGAGTGAATTGACAACTAAATCATATCTTCTCTCTTCAGAATCCAAGGCGAGTCATATTTTCTTATGGTCAAATTTCAATGTAATAACCCATTTTGTTCCTGATTTAGGTTTGAAGTTTGTCAACTTCTGGTTCTCCGAACACATGCTTACTGCTGTTGTCTGTAATCAGAGATTGGATTAGAGAAATGATGGAGGCTTGCCATTCAACTGAACAAGAACTAGAAACCATCGAGAGGAATATCATTCCCTGCAGTATCAGTTGGCAGAGGAAAAATGATGCAGGAATATCATCCTCATACCTTGGGCTATGGACATTGGGTCAAGTCCAAAGTTATATCGAGTCCTTGTAATAAGTGAATTAATTCACAATGGTTTAGTGTCCTTAACGTCTAAATTAGATTGAGTCCAAGACGTCGAGTGGGTCATTGGTTAACCACATAACATTTGGATTGAGTCCGAAGGAGTGGATTTTGATTTCATGCGCAAGAAAGATTTTAACTACTTGTGGCTGAAATCCTTCCCCTTCTCACGCCAATAAAAGCTTCCACATGTGGATAAGCCCATTTGGCAAGTTGTTTAGGAGATCAATCAGAAGATTGAAGGTTTAAAAAGAGTCCTTATTGATCGGTTCTTTCAATTTCAAAAATAAACCACGCAATAGCACGTATCCTGTAGGATAGTGATTACGGGTGTTGGTCCACAGGGATTGGAGGCAAGTTATTTTTTCTAATTAAATAATTACTTCAAAGGGGATAAGCTAGAGTAAATGATAAAAACTAAGAATTAATATGGGTGTAGTAGTATGAATTATCTATGGAGAGAGGTGTTTTAGGGCTAGATTCCACCGATAGATTTATATCCTTGACGCTTTCAATGATTGAGTTGTATGTAAGACTTGATTGCTTCCGACTACAAGCCAAAGCAATCATTAAAAATTATAATTAATTCCTAGCATGAATCATCTAAGTCTAGCACAAACCATCTACTCTAACGATAAGCATGACCTGTCTAACCTAGCATGATGCATCTGATCATTAAATCATTAAACATGAAATCAATGTCACATGAATATCTCCTCCAAACCACAGGTGTTGGATTCGATGAAATAGATCAATCTATGTAAAATATTTTATGCAAGATAAATGATTCACATAAATTGGATAAATCATAAGATCAATTGATAAATTCTTCATCATGCAACAATCTTACAATACACACTCAAATTAATAAAATTGAAACGAATACTCCTCTATGGCTTCATCGAACCCCTAAACCGAGGTTTAGCTGCTCATGGTGCTCATCATCTCGATTGGTATGCTGAAGAACTCCTTTGCCATCCGCCTCAAACCCTCTCTTGGTTTTTTTATTCTCTTTTCCCTTTTTTTTTATTTCTTTCTCTTCACCGAAACAGAGCAAGCTCTGTTCTAGAACCGAGCTCTCCCCCCCTTCTCCCCTCCACCGAATGCCTCAGCCCCCTCCTTTTATAGCCGTCCGGTGCATGCGGAGAGAGGGAAGAAGGGATCACGGCGGCTGATTTTGGGGCGTGGTGCCGGGATGCAGATCGCGGGAGAGGAGGAAGAGGGGCCGCGGGATCTGGTCGGTGATGGCGGAGAGAGGTGGCCGACTGATGAAGTGGCGGAGGATCTGGTCGCTCCGGATGCGCCATGGGCTGAAGACGGGGCGACGATGCTGGGATTTCGACGCGGCTGGGTCGCTGATCTTGGAGGAGAAGACGCCGCACGCGGTTGATGGCGGAGGACCCGGGGACGACGACGACGTTGGGGCGTTCGGCTGGGACGAGCTCCTTTGATCGCGCGGGGGAGGATTGCATCGCGGGATAGGAGGAAGAGGCGCCGCGGGATCTGGTCGGTGATGGCGGAGAGACTGGATCTCCGCTGCTGGGAAGAGGTCGCCTGTTGCAACGCTGGGAAGGAGAAGATAAACAGTGAATTCCCATTTTTTTATTTTTTATTATTTATTTATTTAATTATTATGTATTATTTATTTTTTTCTCTAACACTGTTCACATGAACAGTGTTTTCACGAACACTGTTCATATAAACAGTGTTTTCGGCATTTTATTTTTTATTTATTATTTTTTTATTTTTATTTTAACACTGTTCATATGAACAGTGTTTTAACTGGACACTGTTCATATGAACAGTGAATAGTAATATTTAGTTATTATTATTATTATGAATTTTATATGAAGGCAGGTAACGAGTTGGTTGGAAATTGGCTTTGGATTTGCGGTGGATCATGATCGTTGAGTTGCTTGAACTTGTTCTCGAGCCCAATGTCTTTTAAATTTAATTCTTGCTAAGCTGCTTCAGATCGAACTCGACCAGACAAGACTAAAAATCGGACCGTGACCTAATAAAAAGGGTTAATCAAACCTTTGCCCCATACATAATTAATTATAACTTTCGATCGAATCAGGACCAAAACCTATTTAATTATAACCTTAGCTTGATTACAACTCCATCAGGTTACCAAATCGGGTCAACACAATCTCCTCTTTATATGTTTTCATGAAAGATTATAACCAGGAGAGAGGCAAGTTTAGAGTCTGTTTTGGAGAAAAGAATTATTTACCTCTTACCATATTTTAAATTCATTTCAATGTTTATTTAATTTTATGGTAAAATATATATTTATCAGTTTAAAAACATTGATAAGTGCTATGGAAAGATAACTAAATTATAGATTATTAAGCACTTATCACTTATCTAGTTTAAAGTTCAACTAAATTCGGAATTGTAGTCCTTATCTTTTCCCCGCCACTCTCACTATATAAGGGTAGGTTTGAAGAATAAAATTCAGAAAATATTTGAGTTCAGATAAAATTAGACCTTTGTTTCGTGAAGAGAAACTCTTCTTCCTTAGTGAGACGCCAACAGGCTGAATGAAAGGGGTGAGACTCCTCTTTTCCTCCCGCTCCACTGATTTGGTTTGGGCGAGACTCCCATGGCCATCTCTTCCTTATCCCCTTGTTCAAATCCAAGTTTCTTCTTGTTTAAATCCATTGAAATCATCCCACCACCATCAAGTCTTTCCTACGCCTTCCACATTCCAAATCCCATCACTTTTCATTGAAATCCACGTCCGGATCAAGTTTTTCCGAGATCAGGCCGTCTGTGAAATTCAGAATTTTTTTTTGAAGAGTCGACTCCCCGATCTCGAGTCGACTCCTCGTCTTCTCGGATCGACTCCAATTCTATCGAGTTGACTCCAGAGACGACTCGAGTCGACTCCAAAGCTTCGCAGGTCGACCCCGCCTGAGACAACCGAGATCCAATTTATCTGATATGCTCTCGAGTCGACCCCTTCAGACCTCGAGTCGACTCCAACCTTATTTGAGTCGACCCTAGGATGCTTGAGTCGACTCCAACTGAACACCCGAAGGACCTATTTCTCTGGGTTCTCTTAAGAGTCGACCCCTGTCTGTTACAAGTCGACTCCATCCTGCCTCGAGTCGACCCTAGTTTATCACGAGTCGACTCTAAGGCTGCCACAGCAAGGGAAGCCCTCTGCAATCTCCTTCTGCATCTGTGCCAAATTGGTATCAGAGCCGAACCTTGTCACCATGAGTATCAGAAGTGGCCGTCCCTACAACGAGTGACAACGTGCTGAGATGATGGCCGAGCTCATCCAGCAAATGGCAGCTATGAATCAAAAGATGGACATTGTTTGGGATCGTCTCTTTTCCGAGCAAAACAATCTTTAAGATGATCATGACATTCCGGCGCATTCTGAAAATCCAGAAGTACCATTAGGAGGAGACCTCGATGCCGAAGCATTTTCTCCCAGGGGTATGTCACCTCAAAGACCACCTAGGGGTCAACGAATACCCCCTCCTCATATTCCTCGTATGGGGAATAATTTCAGAAACCCCTATGTTCATCAAAACCAGCGGGAGCGCATTGACATCGATGATGCCATGAAGTGGGTTCGTGTAGAAGTTGCTGATTACAGCGGAAGCATGGACCCAACCCACTTCTAGGATTAGTTGATGTCTTTTGAAGACTACTTCGAGTGGTTCAGCATGCTCAATGAAACAAAGGTGCATTTGTTAAGATGAAGCTTAAGGGCCAAGCACGCATTTGGTGGCATAGCATCGAAGAGAAGCTTCATCGACTCCGACAACCTCCTATCAATGATTGGGAGGAGATGAAACTTCATATAAAGGAGAAGTTTCTTCCCCTCGATTATGAGGAGACACTCTTCGAAGAACTTCTGAAACTTCGTCAAGGAAACTCTTCTATAGAGGAGTATATGGCTCGATTCCATGAGTTGATGATCCGTGGCAACCTCACAGAGACGGAGCAACAATCCCTAACTCGGTATCGAGGGCTGAGGGATGACATCAAAAGGGAGCTAATGACAACGCGCATCTTCAGCCTAGAGGAGGCATACCAACTCGCCATTCGAGTTGAAACGCAGCTACGACAAAGACGCCCTGCGCAAGCACCAGTTGCACGATGATTTACCGAGCGCAGCACCAATCGAGGAGTTCCTTTTTCTCGAGGTAATGCTCCTGCTTTTAGATCTGAAACCTCTACTAATCGAAGCATGTATCAGGAAAGAGGTGCTCCAAAGGCTAATAAAAAGGGTAAAAGTCCTATGCCAAAAGAAAAGAATCCTGTTGAATGTTACAAGTGTGGTGAATGAGGACACTTCGCTGTTGTTTGTCCTACCCGAGACCAGCGTTTTGTGTTGGTATGTGAAGAAGATGAGATCATAGGATCCTCTGAAGTTCTTCCTCCCTCTTAGCTCGCTAATGAAGAGGAAAATGAAGGAAACGAAGAACATGATGAAGAAGCCCCTGCGGTGGAGCTAGAAGCTTCAGATCTACCCGTGTGCGTCGTGCGACGGGTTCTTACTGGTTGCAAGCAGGAGGAGAATGTGGAGGAAGATTGGAGGCGTACCAATATCTTCCACACCCGCGTCGAGAATGCCAACAAGTCTCTAAACCTCATCATCGACAACGGAAGCTGCATGAACATCATATCTGAAGGAGTACTAAAGAAGCTAAATCTAAAACCGATACCTCATCCAAAGTCGTATCGAGTAAGTTGGATCGAAGACTCCTCCATCCCTATTAAACAAAGATGCTTGATCAGTTTTTTACTTGGTAAGAACTTTAGAGATGAAGTATGGTGCGATGTTCTGCCCATGAAAGCGTGCCATCTTCTTCTAGGAAGACCATGATTGTATGATCATAGTGTCGAGTATGACGGTCGATCCAATTGTTATTCTTTATATTGCGCCAACAAAAGAGTTGTGTTAAAATCTCTTCAGATCACTGATTTCACCTCTGAAAATTTGATGATCCAATGGGTTTTAACCATGAGAAAGTTTGAAACTTGTAGCCGAAAGATTGGAGTCATGTATGCACTACTGTCTAGGAAAATCAGGGATAAAATTTTAGAAGCTATTCCTTCTGATTTTAAGTCTATATTAGATGATTTTTCTGATGTAATCCCTGAGGATCTACCCAAGGAGCTTCCACCAATGAGGGACATCCAACATGCCATAGATTTAGTACCCGGTTCAAGCTTACCAAATCTTCCTGCATACCGGCTGAATCCTAGAGAACATGAGGAGCTTCAACGCCAAGTCCAAGAACTTTTGGACAGAGGATATATCCGAGAAAGCCTCAGCCCATGTGTAGTTCTAGCTTTACTTACTCTCAAGAAGGATGGGCCATGGAGGATATGCGTGGACAGCAAAGCAATCAACAAGATTACCGTAAAGTACCGTTTTCCGATCCCACGGCTTGATGACATGCTGGATTTGTTGCATGGAGCCATCATCTTCTCCAAATTGGATCTTCGAAGCTGATGAGAGTACAAAAGTATAATTTTCATATTATCTTAATTAGTATTATAGTTAATTTTTATTAATAAAATTAATTAATTAATGTTTTATTTGTGTTTGAGTGAAATTAATCCAAGAGACCCAGTAACTCTGGATTTGAGCCCAATGCCTGGCAGCCCAAGCTCAATAAATTTTCCAAACATCCACAGCATGGGGGCTTTGAAATTTTCCAATTTCCCAACCGACCGTGGACCTCCATGCACATGCAAACGGGCTCTTCAATTCCAAGCATCATGGCATCTCATCCAAGGGACTTAAATCAGACCCAAGAGACCTAAGCTAAACCAGCTCTTCAATTCCAAATGGCATCTCATCAGCATCTTTCCGTTTCCCCTGTTTCTTCCCAGCTCATCCAAGCGTGGAGCATGCGACGGAAAGGGAGGAGGCCAGCAGCCATCGGAGGAGAAGAGTCCCAAGCCGAGTCTTCTTAACTTCCCAAACGTCTGCAACGTCCCAGCATTCATCAGAGTCCTTCCGTCTCCCCCGTTTCTTCTCAGCTTATCCACAAATCCAACATCAATGACTGCAGCTCAAACTTCTTCAATGTTCAAACTCCTAACGCCGAGGAGCTTCCCAGCATCTTCCAACCGTCCGAGACCTCCCAGCACATGCAATCGGATCATCCATTTTGGAATAGAGCTTCCAGCCGAGGAGTCTTCTCAACACCCCAACGGCCATCCACGTATTCCATGCATCCGATCGTTTTCCAGCCGATCCCAGCAAATTAATTCCATCCACGAGGAGTCTTCCCATATTTGCAACTCCCTCCACCCCGCATCTCAGCCGCGTTTCATCCGGCCTCTTCAACATGCTATAAGAAGGCAGCCGAGCAAGCAACCACGGAGGCGAGAAGGGAGCATCTCCTCTTCCAATTTTTCCAGCCGGACGAAAGGAGGGAAATCAGCCGACGAGGAAGGAGAGAACAACACGGTGGAGGAAAAGGAGGAAGCGAGGGGAAGCCACGGAACCAGGGAAGCCAACATCCATTTCTTTCCCAGCCGAGCGAGAGAGGAGAAGAGGCCACGGAAGGGAGGAAGCAACTGGGAGAAGAAAACAGAGCATCCTGTTTTCTGAACCAAAGAAAAAAAAAGGAAAAAGGGATTTATGTTTATTTTAAGTTATTCTTTACAATTCCTTTTTATGAAAATGTTTCCATTTCATATGAGTAGCTAAATCTTCTCTAGCTAAGGCTAGGGAAAAGCCTAGCAATTTCTTCATGTATTTCATTTAATCATCAATGGGATTTTAATATTTTTCTTTTTGATTTATGATGCAGTAAATTTATAGAAATTATTTCAAACTTATATATTTTTTTTTGATTTGTTATTTCTTCCGGGTATAAAAGATGCTTAGAAATCCCTGTAGTTTAAAATATAATTACTGTAATACTGCCCATAAAACTAAATCTATTTAACTGAGATAATAGATGATTTTAAGAAAACCATGATGAAGTGCTAGGCTGAATCCTGATGCCTTAGTTATATTTTGTTAATTCGAATATTATTTAGCCTTTAGTTTTTGTTCACTGTCAAATTCCTGTAGATTCGATCTCGGTCTCACCGAGAATATTACTTTGCTACACCCTATACTTGGGGTATC
This sequence comes from Phoenix dactylifera, assembly GCF_009389715.1. Taxonomy (NCBI): domain Eukaryota; kingdom Viridiplantae; phylum Streptophyta; class Magnoliopsida; order Arecales; family Arecaceae; genus Phoenix; species Phoenix dactylifera. The sequence continues at coordinate 31,509 of NW_024069376.1, forward strand.
CTACGTTTAATTTTCTTTTTTAAAAGAGCAAGATTAAAATCGTAGCAAGTTTTTGGCGCCGTTGCCGGAGATTTGCAACGTGCGAACGAGAACAAGGCTGAAAATTTCAATTCTTTATTTTTAGTTCTTCAATTTTTTTTATTTTTAACACAGCTAAAATTTCAAATCTTTTCAGATTCAAGGGCGACACAAAGCAGGACCAGTAACGAGGAAGATCAAGATCACATTTTTGGATTTTCGGAGTGAACGAACTCCGGCCGTGAGTATTTAAATTAATTTTCCTGTTTTGCTCATACTAGTCCTATTTTTCCTAGATTAGAATTTTACTCTTGTTTTAAAAAATTAAAAAATTATTATTAATTAAAATAATAAAATAATAAAAATAATAAATAAATAAAAAGAAGAAAAAAAATTTAGCTAGTTTGCTTGATCAACTATTCAAATGCAATTTAATGTCATGACATAAAATGTTAAAAATCTTCTTGATTGTTGCATATAGTATAAAGCATTTGCATAAAATAATCTAAGGGCTGAACCCATTAATAAGATAAGGTCGGAATTTCATCACTCGTCCTTAGCCCAAAAATCATCCAAGTGCATAAATATCCTAAGCCTAATTAAAATCAACTAGACATTGGCCCCTAAGGATAATCGAGCTCAATAGGACGAAGACCACTGAAAGTTGCACCAATTTCGCTCTATGACCCCGGTCGATGTCTAGGCAAGCTTTGTCCCTCTAAGTAATTAAAGGGAGACAGTTTCTGTTCGAGGAAAGTGGTTTTTAAGTGGGACCTTTGCTATACGCATCGTGACCTCTCCACTTACCTGGGAGCTTACCTGGTCGACTAGGTTATCAGACCGGATTGGAGGCTTAAGTGTACTCTTCAAACCAGTTAGGAGCTGTCTAGAAATTTTTAGGAAAACATTAGAAATAAGGGTGCTATGCTTTGATACTGTTTGATTGTGAATAATTTTAGTAGCAGGGTGTCAATATTCATAGCTTTAGATAATATTCATACTCATCCAAAACTCTAAAAAATATATATACATACAAAATAAATAAATAAATAATTAATAATAATAATAATTAAAAAAAAAGTCGACTGGTTAATTGGTCAGTATATGCGGTTGTGGCAAAGAGATAAAACGAATAGATTATTTCGAGTTGAATCAAAAGATAAAAATTTAATTGTTCAAAATTCAAATAATCAAATGGAAGATAATGGTAGTAATCAGAGAGATAATGAATTTCAAGATGACTTACCTATTAGAACGCTTCGTGATTATCTACAACCCACTAGGACCAGTACCCCATCCTGTATGGTTATTCCTACTGCTGCAGGAGCTTTTGACATGAAACCAGGAATAATCCAATTACTTCCAAAGTTTCACGGACTTGATTCTGAAAGTCCCTATTTGCATCTGAAAGAATTTGATGAAGTATGTTCAACACTTCATTTCAATGATGTCACTGAAGAGGTAGTTAAGCTTAAGTTATTTCCTTTTTCTTTAAAGGAAAAAGCTAAGTCATGGTTACACTCCTTAAGGCCTAGGACCATAGCTACCTGGCAAGAAATGACAAGAGAATTTTTAAAGAAATTCTTCCCAACACATAAAACAAACACACTTAGAAGAAATATCATGAACTTTGCACAAAAAGATGGAGAAACATTTTTTCAGTGTTGGGAAAGATTTAAGGACCTTCTCCTTGCTTGCCCACATCATGGATATGAAATTTGGAGGGTCATTAGTTTCTTTTATGATGGTTTGTCTTCCAATATGAGACAATTTGTAGAAATGATGTGTAATGGTGAATTCATGAGTAAGGAACCTGTTACGGGGGAACTAAGCCGCCATGCTCCACGTGACCGGCACGCGCGCCCATGAAGACTACGGCTGTCCTTTGATCCAGCAGTCCGGCCCCGAGTCGGACATCTTCGGCTTCGCAGCCCGACCCCGAGTCGGCTGCCCCTTAATCTAGCAATCCGACCCCAAGTCGGATATCCTCAGCACCGCAGCCCGACCCCGAGTCGGCTGCCCCCTGATCCGGCACTCCGACCCCGAGTCGGAGATCTCTTGATAACGACAGGCTGCTTCCCAGAGGCACGCCGAGGCCTCCTGCTCCACTACTCCCTGCAACGGCTGTATCCGATGCTGTTCCACGATCTCCTGTATCAGCCGTACAAAGCGGAACTCCACTACGCCCTGTCATGGCCTACCCAGCGCTGCTCCACGACGCCCTGCAACGGCCATGTCAGTGGCCACTCCATCGCGCTCCACGATGGCAAACCCCCCTGAGAGACCCCCCAGCCAGGTATATATGCGGCTGGGGGGAGAAGGGGGGGTAAGCAATATCTTCCAGAGCACTCTCTTGCTTGCTATTATCATCTCTCTTCCTCCTCCAATCTCCTCTGACTTGATCGTCGGAGGGCCCCCACTACCCCAGTGGTGGTGCGAGGCTTGCTTGCAGGTTTCCCGGTGGAAGGTGGAGCACAATCAATATCAACCAAGGCAGCTCAGACGGAATCCCGATCACACCGCTGTGCCAATCGTTCTCGGTTTGGACCACCAGCAACAGTTGGCGCTAGAAGGAGGGCCACCGAATCTTAGAGCGATCGTAATGGCACGGCGAGGTGGTCGTGGAGCTTCCAATGCCTCCGGTCGCGGGGCCTCTCGCGCCTCTGGCCGGGAGGCCGCTGCGTCTCCAACACATTCTCAGCAACACTCCACTGTTCCACCCCCGATTCAGATGGTCGAAGCCGCTCAGTTCGACCAGTTAGCCCAGCAGGTCCGCACCCTCGCGGAGGCGGTGCAGAACCTGCAGGGTGTGATGTCTCGAGCGCCGCAGCGGGCCCAGGAGCCGCTGCTCCCTGAGCGCTCACCTGTCCTCCTTAACCCGCGCTCCTTCCTCTCCCATGGGGAGGAGCGCCGGCGCGAGGAAGATTCTCGAGCACGGTCCATTCTGCCGGGACCGTCCCACCGAAGCTGCACGGGGTACGAGAGGCGGGCCCGGGCGCGTTCCCAGACCCCCCAGTCCTCAAGGAACCCGCGCTCCAGTCGGTCCCCCTCTCGGTGCTCCTTGTCTCCCACCCATCGGTCGCGCTCCCTGGACCGGCGGGTGGACGATCTCCACCGACAACTCCAGGTCCTGAAGGGCCACTCTAAAGATCCCTTCGCCGACTTGGAGATCTCCTCCCAACTGGCGCTTGCCTCGAGGATCCTGCGGACCCCAAATCCGCCGGGATTCAAAATGCCGGCGATCGAGCCCTATGACGGGGCGGCGGACCCGCGGGATCACGTGGAGAGTTTCAGGACTCTTATGCTCCTCCATGGAGCATCGGATCCCCTCCTCTGCAAGGCCTTCCCGGCGACCCTCCGTGGCCCAGCCAGGGCGTGGTTCGCCGGCCTGGAGGCTAACTCTATCCAGTCCTTTGACCAGTTCACTCGCCTCTTCATCAGCCATTTCGCCGTCAGTAGCCGGCGGCGATTGGTTTCCGACTCCCTCTTTGATGTCCGGCAAAACGAGGGAGAAAGCCTGCGGGATTACCTTACCCGCTTCAACAAGGCTACATTGGAGGTCCGGAACCTGAGCCAGGAGGTGGCTCTCTCAGCCCTGAAGCGTGGCTTCCGGAAGGGCAGACTCACCTTCTCCCTGGACAAACGTCTGCCGCGGAGCTTCCCGGAGCTGTTGTCTCGGGCGAACCAGTATGCAGACGCCGAGGAGGCAGCCGCCCACCGGAACAAGGAGGCCGCCGAGGCCCCTCTAAAGCTCGGGAAGAAAAGGCGAAAAGAGGCACCCCAGAGGAGGAGCCCGACGCCTCAACGTCGGCGCAGAAGCCCGTCGCCGGCGAGGAACCACGGCGCCCTACGCCCTCGTTCTCCGCCCCGGCGTTTCAACCGGTACACTCCTCTCCTGACTCCCCGGGCCCAGATCCTCATGGAAATCAAAGGGCGAGAGGACCTCCCGGTCCCGAGACAGATGAAGAAGATCCCTGGGAGGAGGCCCTCTCGGGCGTACTGTGAGTACCACCGAGACCACGGCCACGACACCGAAGACTGCTTCCAGCTTCGGGACGAGATCGAGGCTCTCATCCGCCGAGGACGTCTCGGTCGATATGTAAACGACCGACGTCCCCCCGCAGACCCGCGTCCGGCCGACCCGGCCCCTCAGGAGCCTCGGGAGCAGAATCGACCCGTCGCGGGCGTAATCCACACCATCACTGGGGGCTGCTCTCGGCCCGTGAGAAATGCAGGGGGCTCGGTGGAAGCATCAGGGGTGGCCGTCGCGAAGAGGCAGCGGGTCGGAAATGTAATCACCTTTTGTGATGAGGATGTAAAGGGGGTTCAGACCCCCCATGATGATGCCATGGTGATCTCCCTCACTATGGCAAACTATGATGTAAGGCGTGTTCTTGTGGATAGTGGAAGCTCAGCTGATATTTTGTTTTACGAGGCCTTCCAAAAGATGAGCTTGTCCCGACAAGTGTTGCTCAAAACATCCACCCCCCTCATAGGATTCACTGGGGACGCTATCTCGGCCGAAGGTGTCATTGAGCTGCCAGTGACTGCGGGCGTTGCACCCGCAGAAGCCACGGTGCGGCTCGGGTTCTTGGTCGTCCGTGTTCCCTCGGCCTACAACGCTATCCTCGGACGACCCGGACTGAACGCCCTTCGCGCGGTAGTCTCTACATACCATTTGTTAATGCGGTTCCCCACGGCGGCCGGGATTGGAGAGGTCCGAGGTGACCAACCGACCGCGCGGCAATGTTTCCTAGCAACTCTCAAAGGGAAGAAGCCCGTGGAGGCCCTAAGCGTCGAGTCCCTTGACGCCAGAGACGAGGTGGCTTTGCGGCACGGGGAGCCGGCCGAGGGTGTGATCGAAGTTCCCCTTGAAGAGGGTCGCCCGGACCGTACGGTCCGGGTCGGTGCCAACCTCGACTCGGAAGCTCGGCTCAGGTTAGTGGAATTCCTCCGAGCCAATGCTGATGTATTTGCCTGGTCGGCGGCCGATGTACCTGGGATCGACCCGTAGGTCATTTCTCACGCCCTCAACGTCGACCCGACCCACCGACCAGTAAAGCAGAAGAAGAGACACTGTGCCCCGGATCGGATCCGGGTGGTCGACCAGGAGGTAGACAAACTCTTGGATGCAGACTTCATAAGGGAGGTGAGCTACCCCGAGTGGCTGGCAAACGTCGTACTTGTCCGGAAGGCGAGCGGTAAGTGGAGGATGTGCGTCGACTACACCGACCTGAACAAGGCGTGCCCCAAGGATAGCTTTCCGCTTCCACGGATAGACCAACTGGTCGACGCGACTTCCGGATATCAGCTGCTGTCTTTCATGGACGCCTTCTCCGGCTACAACCAAATAATGATGGCTCCACAGGACGAGGAGAAAACTGCCTTTATAACAGACCGGGGGCTGTACTGTTACAAGGTAATGCCCTTTGGTCTGAAGAATGCTGGCGCCACTTACCAGCGCCTCGTCAATAAAATCTTCAAGGAGCAGATTGGCCGGAACATGGAGGTGTACGTGGACGATATGCTGGTGAAGAGTCGCCATGCAGACCAGCACATTGCGGATCTGGAGGAGACTTTCGCCACCTTGCGGGAGTTTCGCGTGAAGCTGAACCCAGCGAAGTGCGCCTTTGGTGCTTCGGCCGGGAGGTTCCTCGGTTTCATTGTCAACCAGCGGGGGATCGAGGCCAACCCGGACAAAATCAAGGCCATCCAAGATATGTCCCCTCCGACCAAAGTGAAGGAGGTTCAGGAGCTCGCTGGAAGGGTTGCCGCGCTCGGACGATTTGTGGCAAAATCGGCCGAACGCTGCCAACCGTTCTTCAAGGTGTTGAAGCGCCCGAAAGACTTCCTTTGGACGGCCGAATGTCAAGTGGCATTCGACCAACTCAAGGAGTACTTGGCGTCTCCTCCCCTGCTGTCCAAGCCGCAAGAGGGGGAGATGCTCTACCTCTATCTGGCGGTCTCCCCAACCGCAGTCAGCGCAGTACTGGTTCGGGAAGAGGCAAAGCTCCAGAAGCCTGTGTACTACATCAGCCGGGTCCTACGGGATGCCGAGACGCGGTATACGAAGGCGGAAAAGATCGCCTTCGCGCTGCTCACCGCGGCCAGGAGGCTTCGCCCCTATTTCCAGGCTCATCCTGTCACCCTCTTGACCGATCAACCACTGCGGCAGATCCTCAGCAATCCTGAGAATGCGGGACGGCTGGTGAAGTGGGCAGTAGAACTTGGTGAGTTCGACGTCCGCTACCAGCCCCGACCCGCCATCAAGGCCCAGGTGCTCGCGGACTTCCTCGCTGAGTGCACTGTGCAGGAGGCGGAACCTAGGCCGCCGGAAACACCCAGCCTCGACCTCCCAATCTGGACGCTTCACATTGATGGGTCGTCGAACCCCGAAGGTGGAGGGGCCGGGCTGGTCCTTACCAGTCCCGATGGAGTGATAGCCGAGTATGCCTTGAGGTTCGGATTTTCAGTGACCAACAACGAGGCAGAATACGAGGCCCTAGTCATAGGACTCAAACTCACCAAGGAGCTCGGCATCCGGCGTCTGAAGGTCTTCACCGACTCCCAGCTGGTGGTCGGGCAGGTCCGAGGGGAGTTCGAGGCTCGGAGCCCGACCATGCAGAGCTATGTCTGGAAGGTGCAAGCACTCATTCCCGACCTCGGCAGTGTTGACATTCAGCAGGTCCCAAGAAGCGAAAATGCCAGGGCCGACAGGCTGTCCCGCTTGGTGGGCGCAGACGCGCACAACTTATCGAGGGCGATCTACCTGGAGACCCTAGATGCCCCGAGCATCGGCGAGGCCGGAGCGGTGATGGCGATTGATCCGGAGCCATCTTGGATGGACCCGCTCGTCGCCTACCTCGCCGAAGGGATCCTCCCAGAGGACGAAAATCAAGCTCGGCGACTCGTCATGAAGTCCGCCCACTACGTACTCTATGAAGGGAAGCTGTATCGGACCTCGTTCACCGCCCCCCTCTTAAGGTGCCTCCGCCCCTCGGAAGCGGCCTACGCCCTCAGCGAAGTCCACGAAGGCATCTGCGGATCGCACCTGGGGGCTAGGTCCTTGGCGCATAAGATCATGAGGCAAGGCTATTATTGGCCTACCTTGTTGGAGGACTCAAAGGATCATGTGCGGAAATGCGACGCCTGCCAGCGCCACGCCAACGTCCAGAGAGTCCCTTCTGTCCCCTTGGCACCAATCGCGGCACCCTGGCCCTTCGCCCAGTGGGGAATGGATATCCTTGGACCATTCCCCGTTGCTTCAGCTCAGCGGAAATTTTTGATTGTTGCAATCGACTACTTCACCAAGTGGGTGGAGGCAGAGCCGCTGGCCACTATCACGGAGGTGCAAGTCCGGAAGTTCGTGAAGAAGAACATCATTGTCCGATTTGGGGTACCTCGGGTCCTCGTCTCGGATAATGGGCGACAGTTCGACAACAAGCATTTCCGTGACTTCTGCGAGGAGTTCGGGATCGAGCATCGGTTCACATCTGTGTCGCATCCCCAAACCAACGGCGAGGCCGAGGTCACAAATCGGACAATCCTCCAAGGAATCAAAGCGCGAATCGGTCAGACGGGGCAAGCTTGGGTCGAAGAACTCGAGAATGTCCTTTGGGCGTATCGGACCACGCATCGGACCCCTACCGGGGAGACGCCTTTCAGCCTAACCTATGGCACGGAAGCCGTTGTTCCCATGGAGCTCGGACTCCCCTCACCTCGGGTGGCCGCGCACCGACCCGAGGCCAATTCGGAACAACTCCGAGGGAACCTGGATCTCTTGGAAGAAGCGAGGGAAATGGCGCAGGTTCGGATGGCGATGTATCAGCGGAGGGTAGCCCGATATTACAACTCCAAGGTCCGACCGAAGCTTTTCAGAATCGGAGATCTGGTGCTAAGGCGAGCTAAAGCATCTCGACCTGCGGAAGGTGGGAAGCTAGCGCCAAATTGGGAAGGCCCATATAAGGTTCGCTGGGTAAACCGACCTGGCTCCTACCAGTTGGAGGCCCTAGATGGTCGAGAAATTCTAAGGAGCTGGAATTCCGCTAACCTACGGATGTATTACCAGTAGAACGACGATGCCAGAAAGACAGTCCAAAAATGTATAACATTTTGCATTTCAATAATTTCTGGTTACAACGGCGTGCTCGTGTGATTACAAGGAATCCCCAGAGGAGAATTAGGGTGTAAAGAAAGTAAAGAAGAGGTGGAGACTCCGAGGAGCTGAAGATCTGGGATCCCGAAACCTCCATCTGAAGCGGTTGCAATCCCGTCGGAAGTGGGTGCTTCCAACCGGAGGCGCCATCGGCGTCTCACGAAAGAGACGAAGAGCCGGCGCGGATGAAGAAGAAGTGGACGAAGGAGAAGTCCACACTGCCTCCAACCGGAGGCGCCATCCACGCCCCACGAAGAGGATGAGGAGTCGCCGCCGACGAAGCTCCCGCTGCCTCCAGGGGAGCGCCACCTCCAAGGGATATTCCGGTCCTCCCCAGTGTTAGGGGAGAGAAGGAATACACGGGGGAAGAGCATATGGAGGCGCGGTCCCGGATCAGGCACCTGGTGCGGAGCTCAATCGGGAGGCTGAACTTCAAGGAGGGGAGATGTGATCCCGGATGAAACGCCTAGAGCGGAGTTCCGCCGGGGAGACCCTCCTTGCTGATCCCAGATGAAACGGCTAGTTGGCTGAAGTCGCGAGGGGCGCGCCTCTCGTTCCTTCGGCAGGAGTCTCTCAGCCATGCGCCAGAGAGAAGGTCCACGATCCATGGCAACTTGAACAGCTCCGGCTTGGCAAACTCCATCGCACCTGCACCTATATTTATAGCCAAGCTGCGGCCCCCCGGTCGTTCCGATGCGGGTGGCTCCAATAAATGCGGGCGCATTGAATCCGGAGCCGATCCGGCTCTCGAGGCGTATCTTCCCGCGATTTCCTAAGCGTTATTCTCCTTAATCGCATTCTTTGTGCAGGACACTCTGGGTTGCACGTACCCCTAGGTCCACATATCTCCGCTCGCGCCCAGGCCGCATCCGCCTCGAAGAACGCGCGTATCGCGGCCGCTTAACTGACACTCCTCGCAAGCAGCAACTGACGATCCGATTTTCCAGGTAACCCCTCAATTAGCATTTAATGCCCATCTGGTGTTCTCCAAGCGACGCTTGGAGAGGAGGAGAAACACGATCGCAGCTGGCCACGGAGAAATCCCGTCGGGCGGCAAGCGACAGGCGCACGACCAGCGAGCGGAATTTCCCGAGGCTCGGCCCTCGGATGCCAGGCTAACCCGATGATCATCCCGGGAGCAGACTAGCCTGAAGCCCCGACCGGTCGCCTCGGCTTGCGCCAGCCTTGGCCGACCAACGAGCGGAATTTTCCGAGGCTCGGCCCTCGGATGCCAGGCTAACCCGATGATCATCCCGGGAGCAGACTAGCCTGAAGCCCCGACCGGTCGCCTCGGCTTGCGCCAGCCTTGGCCGACCAACGAGCGGAATTTCCCGAGGCTCGGCCTTCGGATTCCAGGCTAACCCGATGATCATCCCGGGAGCAGACTAGCCTGAAGCCCCGACCGGTCGCCTCGGCTTGCGCCAGCCTTGGCCGACCAACGAGCGAAATTTTCCGAGGCTCGGCCTTCGGATGCCAGGCTAACCCGATGATCATCCCGGGAGCAGACTAGCCTGAAGCCCCGACCGGTCGCCTCGGCTTGCGCCAGCCTTGGCCGACCAACGAGCGGAATTTTCCGAGGCTCGGCCTTCGGATGCCAGGCTAACCCGATGATCATCCCGGGAGCAGACTAGCCTGAAGCCCCGACCGGTCGTCTCGGCTTGCGCCAGCCTTGGCCGACCAACGAGCGGAATTTTCCGAGGCTCGGCCTTCGGATGCCAGGCTAACCCGATGATCATCCCGGGAGCAGACTAGCCTGAAGCCCCGACCGGTCGCCTCGGCTTGCGCCGGCCTTGGCCGACCAATGAGCGGAATTTTCCGAGGCTCGGCCTTCGGATGCCAGGCTAACCCGATGATCATCCCGGGAGCAGACTAGCCTGAAGCCCCGACCGGTCGCCTCAGCTTGCGCCAGCCTTGGCCGACCAACGAGCGGAATTTCCTGAGGCCTAACCCTCGGATGCCTGACTTAGCGCCGGAAGAAGTTCCTGAGGCCTAACCCTCGGATGCCTGGCTTAGCGCCGGAAGAAGTTCCTGAGGCCTAACCCTCGGATGCCTGGCCTAGTGCCGGAAGAATTTTCTGAGGCCTAACCCTCGGATGCCTGGCCTAGTGCCGGAAGAATTTCCTGAGGCCTAACCCTCGGATGCCTGGCCTAGTGCCGGAAGAAGTTCCTGAGGCCTAACCCTCGGATGCCTGGCCTAGTGCCGGAAGAATTTCCTGAGGCCTAACCCTCGGATGCCTGGCCTAGTGCCGGAAGAATTTCCTGAGGCCTAACCCTCGGATGCCTGGCCTAGTGCCGGAAGAATTTCCTGAGGCCTAACCCTCGGATGCCCGGCTTAGCGCCGGAAGAATTTCCTGAAGCCTAACCCTCGGATGCCTGGCTTAGCGCCGGAAGAATTCCCTGAGGCCTAACCCTCAGATACCTGGCCTAGCGCCCGAAGAATTTCAAGAGTCGGGAGTCAGCGAGACGCTACCGAGAGTTAAAAAGAAGGAAGAACGGCTCCGAGAGCGTCAAAGGAGGAGCAAGCGAACAGTCCGACGGCAATGATGGCAGTGCAAAGGAGAAACTCGAAGATGTCTGTAAAGAGAAAGGCGGACGGAGGAGGGCCCCCGGTTAAATAGGCGGAAAGGTGGGCGATGCCTCGGTGACGCCAGAGGACGCCTGGCTGCCGAAGGGTCGCTCGCGCCCCAAAGGCAAATTGACGCCATTAAGGAAGGATGTCCGCCGAAATCCTCAGACTGCCAGGTCAGCAACAACCGCCATACGCCATAAAGAAGGCGGGGAGCTCGAAGCGCGCGCGCCTCTCCGAGGGATGGCGGCAATCTCGAAGCATCACTCCCTTCACCCGTTCCCCTTCTGGTTCCGGGCTCGGAAGTGGGGGGCTACTGTTACGGGGGAACTTAGCCACCATGCCCCACGTGACCGGCACGCGTGCCCAGGAAGACTACGGCAGCCCCTTGATCCAGCAATCCGACCCCGAGTCGGACATCTTCGTCTCCGCAGCCCGACCCCGAGTCGGATATCTTTGGCTCCGCAGCCCGACCCCGAGTCGGCTGCCCCTTGATCCAGCAATCCGACCCCGAGTCGGACATCTTCGTCTCCGCAGCCCGACCCCGAGTCGGATATCTTCGGCTCCGCAGCCCGACCCCGAGTCGGCAGCCCCTAGATCCAGCGATCCGACCCCGAGTCGGATATCTTCGTCTCCGCAGCCCGACCCCGAGTCGGACATCTCTCGATAACGACAGGCTATTCCCCAGAGGCACGCCGCAGCCTCCTGCTCCACTACTCCCTGCAACGGTTGTATCTGGCGCTGCTCCACGATCCCCTGTAACAGCCGTACAAGGCGGAGCTCCACTATGCCCTGTCATGGCCGTACCCAGCGCTGCCCCACGACGCCCTGTAACGGCCGTGTCAGTGGCAGCTCCATCGTGCCCCACGATGACGAACCCCCCTGAAAGACCCCCCAGCCTGGTATATATGCGGCTGGGGGAGGAGGAGGGTAAGCAAGAACTTCCAGTGCATTCTCTTACTTGCTACTATTATCTCTCCTTCTCCTCCAATCTCCTCTGACTTGATCGTCGGAGGGCCCCCACTACCCCAGTGGTGGTGCGAGGCTTGCTTGCAGGTTTCCCGGTGGAAGGTGGAGCGCAATCAACACCAACCAAGGCAACTCAAACGGAACCCCGTTCACACCGCTGTGCCAATCGTTCTCGGTTTGGACCACCAGCAACAGATGGCGCTAGAGGAAGGGACAGCCTCCTCTCTCCATTGACTACCCTCCAGGACTGTGGGGCCTAACCCTCGGATGCCTGGCTTAGTGCCGGAAGAATTTCCTGAGGCCTAACCCTCGGATGCCTGGCTTAGTGCCGGAAGAATTTCCTGAGGCCTAACCCTCGGATGCCTGGCTTAGTGCCGGAAGAATTTCCTGAGGCCTAACCCTCGGATGCCTGGCTTAGGGCCGGAAGAACTTCGAGAGTCAGGAGTCGGCAAGACGCTGCCAAGAGTTAAAAAGAAAAAAAAGAGGAGGACGAAAGCGAGATGAAGAAACATTCGACTTGTATTAATTTTCATTGTTTCAGGGCCAAGGCCCATACAATTTGGCAAAACGCCGACATACCAAAAAAAGAGGACAACGAAAGGTACAAGATGTCAGCTTGGAGGAACCCCCGGGTCGGGAGCGTCGGGCTCGTCCGCAGGGGGTAGGGAGGCGGTAGGAGAATCAGCAGGCGATTGCGCCGGAGAGGAGTCGAGAAGGGAAATCCCACTCAGGTCAACTTCGGGGTACTTAGCCGACACCCTTGCCAGGCCCTCCTCGAAGCCTAAGATGAAGGATTCGGACCCCGCGTCCGACGCGTCACGGACGAACTCGTCAGACTGACGATAGGCCCGTACCGCCTCCGACATATCACGGATGAACTCGACCGATTGACGATAAGCCTGTACTGCCTGGCGCCCGATCTCCGCACTCTTCTCGGCCAGTGTCGCCTCTGCTCGCTCCGTAATCTGAGCCTTAGCCTCCAAGACCTTCGCCACAATCCGGTCTTCAGCCTCGGAGGAGACCCTCAGCAGATTAGCCTGAGCCTCCTTATGCTTCGCCTCGGCAGCAGTGCGAGCGGCCTCAGCTTCCTCCAGGCGCGAACGGAGCTCTTGGTCGTTCGCCCGGGACCTCTCCAAGGCTGACTCCAATTCGCCCAGTTTGGCTTCAAGAGACCGGGTTCGGTTGCGGGCGCTGTCGGCAGACCGCTGAGCCTTCTCCCACCTCTCTCGATAGTCCGCGACCTTCCGGGACTGCTTTTCAGCTCGTTCCTCCGCCTTCTTAACCCTGCTTTCGAGGCCCGAGGCGACTTTGAGTTGCTCCCGAGCTTCCAACAGTTGCTTCTCGAGGGCGGCGAAGCCGAGTGCCCGCTCTTCGGCCTCCCGGAGCCTCGCCTCGAGGTCCCCAGTCGTCCTGCCCGCCACAGCCTGGCCTCCCTCTTCCACTGCTTTCAGTCGGTCCTCGGCCTTCGCCAGAAGCCCCGCCTGTTCCTTGCAGCACTCCTCTAGACGGATCATGTACTGGGCGAGCTAAGAGATAGGAAAAGTGAGGGCGTCAGGCGGAGAACAACAGAGCTAATAAATGGTGAAAAGCGGCCAGAAGAACACTCACCGACATGAGACAGACGCAGCTGGCAGCCCCGACGTCAGAGACCCCCAACTCCCGGACCCGCCGACGGTCCTTCTCCAGCAGCACTGTTTCGATGAGGTTTCGGGCGCCATCGGTAGTGAAGGCCGACCCCGATTTCTCCCCGGAGCCGGATGGTGGTTCTACAGCCTTACCCTTATCCATCGCCTGGGGAAGAGTCCTGCTGATTGTGCTCGGGGCGGGGGTCACTCCAGGAATTGACAGGGCCCCGCTCGGCCGGGGCCTCGGCGCGTCCCTCCTCGAATCATCAGGAGCCGGCTGAGTCGAAGGCCGGGCCGGGGACCGATCACGTCCGACCCGTCCGTCTCGAGCGGGCTCGGATGATACCTCCGGAATAGAGGCAGTCTCACCACCGGAGGGCTGATACAGCGTCAGCTGCCGGTCCGTGCCCACGGCGTCTCCCTGATCGGTGGGCCCGGACTCGTCGGTCGGCGTCGGAGGCACCTCCTTGCGGGACTTCTTCGCCGGCGGGGCCCCACTCGGAGGAGCTCGTTTCCTCCTCCGGACCGCTTCCAGTAGGGACGACCTACCAACAGCCGGTCCCTTGTCCGACCGCATGACGTCGTCAATCTCTGCAACAAGAACGAGATGGTCGAGGGCTGAGAAACCGAAGGAAAGAACGAGACGAAAGAGGAGAAAAGAGTCAAAAAAGAAATGGTGGCGGGCTCACGGTCGGTGGGGACCGAGCTCAGACCGACATTCACCAAGGTATCCTCGGAAATAAGGCGGGCCACCGGGGGGAGCTGGCCCTCGGCAACCAACCCCTTCAAGGCGGCCAAGCCATCGGATTCCTCCCTCGACAGTCTCGATATGCCGATCGGGGACTTCATCGGCGTCTCCCAGGTCGCCCTGATTTCCCAAGAGGGATCTACATCGATGAAGAAGAAACGCTCCTTCCAGCCGTGAATGGAGGAAGGAGCCTCTTTGACGAGGCCGCACCCTCGCCGCGCCGCAAAGCACCACCACCCTTTGTCCTGGGGGTGGCCACTCAGGCTGTAGAACTCCCAAAAAACATTCAGAGTGGCGGGAATCTCGTGCATGCGGCAGAGAACCTGGAAGACCGTCAGGGCACGCCACGAGTTCGGCACCAGTTGCGTCGGCGCAACTCTTAAACCCCGGAGTACCTGCACGACTAAGTCCGAAGGGGGAAAGCGGAACCCGGCCTGGAGAATGCCCTCATTGATGGCGATCTTCCCTGGAGGAGGATGGGACATCCTCTCCTCAGGCCCCGGGAGCGTAACGTTGCAGGCCTCGGGAAGGTGGTACCGAGCCACGAGTTTGTCTAAGTCTTCGGCGACCAGCTCCGACTTAATGTGGTCTGCTCTCACTTCGCCCATTCCTATGGCCAATAAACCTACGGTCAGGACGGGGACAAGAAGGGGGGAAAGACCGGGACGACTGGGGTACACTAGTACAAAAGGAGAAAGTATGGAGAGCCCTAAGTAGAAGAATGGGGTAACTCACCGGAAGAGAAGGAAGAACGGCTCCGAGAGCGTCAAAGGAGAAGCAAGCGAACAGTCCGACGGCAACAACGGCAGCGCAAGGGGGAAACTCGAAAATGTCTGTAAAGAGGAAGACGGACGGGGGAGGGCCCCCGGTTAAATAGGCGGAAAGGCGGGTGATGCCTCGATGACGCCAGAGGACGTCTGGCCGCCGAAGGGTCGCTCGCGCCCCAAAGGCGAATCGACACCATTAAGGAAGGATGTCCGCCGAAATCCTCAGACTGCCAGGTCAGCAACAACCGCCATACGCCATAAAGAAGGCGGGAAGCTCGAAGCGCGCGCGCCTCTCCGAGGGATGGCGGCAATCTCGAAGCATCACTCCCTTCACCCGTTCCCCTTCTGGTTCCAGGCTCGGAAGTGGGGGGCTACTGTTACGGGGGAACTAAGCCGCCATGCTCCACGTGACCGGCACGCGCGCCCATGAAGACTACGGCTGTCCTTTGATCCAGCAGTCCGGCCCCGAGTCGGACATCTTCGGCTTCGCAGCCCGACCCCGAGTCGGCTGCCCCTTAATCTAGCAATCCGACCCCAAGTCGGATATCCTCAGCACCGCAGCCCGACCCCGAGTCGGCTGCCCCCTGATCCGGCACTCCGACCCCGAGTCGGAGATCTCTTGATAACGACAGGCTGCTTCCCAGAGGCACGCCGAGGCCTCCTGCTCCACTACTCCCTGCAACGGCTGTATCCGATGCTGTTCCACGATCTCCTGTATCAGCCGTACAAAGCGGAACTCCACTACGCCCTGTCATGGCCGTACCCAGCGCTGCTCCACGACGCCCTGCAACGGCCATGTCAGTGGCCACTCCATCGCGCTCCACGATGGCAAACCCCCCTGAGAGACCCCCCAGCCAGATATATATGCGGCTGGGGGGAGAAGGGGAGGTAAGCAATATCTTCCAGAGCACTCTCTTGCTTGCTATTATCATCTCTCTTCCTCCTCCAATCTCCTCTGACTTGATCGTCGGAGGGCCCCCACTACCCCAGTGGTGGTGCGAGGCTTGCTTGCAGATTTTCCGGTGGAAGGTGGAGCACAATCAACATCAACCAAGGCAGCTCAGACGGAATCTCGTTCACACCGCTGTGCCAATCGTTCTCGGTTTGGACCACCAGCAACAGAACCAAATGAAGCTTGGGATTATTTTGATCTTTTAGCAGAAAATGCACAAGCTTGGGATACAACAGATAAAAATAAAAAATCAAAAATAGCACCTAATGCAAAAGGAGGAATATATCTTATTAAAGATGATAATGATGTCAATGTAAAAATTGCTAATCTGACTAGGAAGGTTGAAGCCATGGAATTAAGCAAAGCCAATATAGGAAAAGCACAAACTATTGTTGAAAGTATATGTGGAATTTGTGAGAGTAATGCACATGTAACCAAGGATTGTCCTACAATCCCTGCTTTTCAAGAAGTGTTGCATGATCAAGCAAATTTCACCAATACTTATAAAAGACCATTTCCAGAAACATATAATCCTAGTTGGCGAAACCATCCTAACTTTAGCTGGAGACATGGACCTACTGCCAATGAATCTCAAGGAAATTCTGTTCCTACTCCTTATGTGCCACTGTTGGGGTATGTGGAGACCTTTAGTGATGAAGAGAATTGAAGGAGAATCAATTCTGAATAGTTCCGTCTGGTGGACTGTCGGAGTCGACTCGAGCTACAGTCGAGTCGACTCGGGAACAGTCGAGTCGACTCGAGGTCTGTCGAGTCGACCCGAGAGGAGAAAGCCGCAAAAACCATGTTTCTGTCTGGACTGTCAGAGTCGACTCGAACTACAGTCGAGTCGACTCGGAGCATCGTCGAGTCGACTCGAGATACAGTGGAGTCGACTCGAGATCGTGCCAGTTAAACTGGAAGTTGTTCAGACGTGCCAGAGTCGACTCGGACTTCAGCCGAGTCGACTCGGGCTCGCGGGAAATCATACGGATGAGTTTTTTTTTGGTGTTTTGTTGGCGTTTCGACGGCTATGATCATCTGAAGGTCTTGAGACTATATATAGGACTCATGAGAGCCCTAGGGTTAAAAAAAAAGGATTGGCCGTATATTTGAGAGAGACTCTTGTTTGTGAGGCTAGGGTTCTAGAGAAGAAGAGGATTGGGATCCTACTTCTTGTGCAAAGGGAATTCTGTGTGAATCTCTCGTAGATCGATCGCTTGTGATCGTTCGGGTGTGTGCTATCTCTGTAATCAGTTCATCCTTATTGAGATTTGGAGCGGTGGAGGACGTAGGCTATTTGTAGCCGAACCTCGTTACATCTTTGTGTTTGCTTTGCTATTTTCTTCCTTCTTCTTCCTTTGATCTTTGATAATCCGTTGCGGTGCTCAAGTGTTTTACCCTACTGATACCACGGGGTAATCTTTTGCCCTTCGTAGGCGGAGCGAAGAGGTGATCCTTGAGTCCGGAGTCGAGGGAGCGAGAGAGTGCTTATCCGTTTGTATCTC